>NC_090059.1:7413218-7488218 GCF_038355195.1 Osmerus mordax | reverse complement strand
CTCCAATCTTGTTTTAGTCTCTGGTTTGACATGCCATGTCCTAAATTCTGCAACCAGCCACCCAAACAGTTTGCACACAGGATGTTATTTTTTTTCCTTCACATTTTGAGAACTTTGCGTGACAGTGCTCCAAAAAAAAACCTCAGTCTGGCTGTGAGGAGACAGGTGTAGTGTAAGGGTGGTTGACCATCTGTTCTCTGTGTGATCTCTTCTGGCTCCTGCTCTTGGGAATGTCTGTCCGGACGTTAGCTTTTAGCGCTAGCTCCACTCCTGTCTTCTTCGCCATCTGCCTGCGCCTCTGTGATGCCACATTCCTCTCTGCCTCACCGGGCCTGGCCTGTTGGCCAACACTTTCATTGAAAATTGAGTTAGTGGATTCTGTTTGTGGGGGGGGGAAGAGGGGGCCGGGGGGAAGAGGGGGCCGGGGTCCCTTCGGACAGATCTGCAGCAGCTAGCTTTGTACGGTGTATTCTTTGCGGTCTTTGAGGCTGTGCGGTTTGCACATCAAAGCCGCATTATTTGGTTGGAGATTGGTTTATCTGCGTTTGTGCGCTCAAATCCCCCCAAATACCTGACGACCTGTCTGAAGTCACGTTGGTTATGAGGGTGAAAAGACTGCTATGAAAGAATTCGCGCAGAAAGCAACACAGGAGGGAATCTTGGCATTAAACCGTCCGTGCTTCCTGCTTTTTAGAAACCTCTGACAGCCGCGGAGCAAGAGAGAAGTCTGTGGGCTGTGCTATGAATCACTGTCACATTTGAGCAGTGAGTCTTCTAAAGGAGGCCCCAGACAGGGTTCGGAGAACATTTGGAGAACAGGAAGCGCTCGTCACCACGTCGCTGACCTGAGAGAGAACCCCCTCACGTCCTTCCTCACCTTCGGTGATCACCTAGCTCGGGACCCCACACCAATCTGCCAGCTCGCTGTTCATTCGCTCAGGCCGATGCGCCTGGCCACCCTCCCATTCGAAACGATTCCCCTCCGACATGAAAAGGGCCGGGCCAATCACAACCGTCCATGATAGCCGGATAAGGGGCTTTAATACGATGACAGAACAGAGGAGGGTCGTTCAACAACCAGGCCAAACATGGTTCTGATTGGTTGTATCTATCAAATTTGATTAGATCCAGAGGCATTTGGGTCTGTGCCTGTTGATAACGCCCCTTGGAAATGTAAAATGGAACTGAGGTTCCAGACTAAAACAAATTTGCCAATTGGTCTGGCGATGCCAGGTTGGTTATTACCATGCTCCGCCTCAGTCGCAGGTTTGATTGACAGCTGGCATGCAAATTCCTATATATTCGATATATTTTGATAAAGGACATTCAAATTCCGCTAACAGACTTTTATTGGTTGAATGAACTCATTGTAATTATTTTTGTCATGTGTCAGTCTGCTTGATATGACATAGAGCCAGAGCATAGCATTTTGAATTCCAGTAATTACTTCAGACAAAGCCTCAGTCCTCACACTAGTTCCTTCAAAAGTCATTAGCGAGCTAAGCCTAGATTTTAATTCCATGTTGGGATGGGCTCAAATAAAGAAATACAAAAAATCATGGCAGTGAATGATTGTTTTTTGACAATCCAACGTGTCTGAAATGATTGACGTAGTAACACAGTCAGTTAAGTGAATGGGGATTCCAACTACATCACTGGAACTTTCTCTACAGTTAACAGCTTTGCAACAAATTACCCCCTCTGAAATAATAAACCTTAACTTGACCTTGACAGCAACGAAAGTGAACAGTTTATAGGTGGACTTACTTTAATTCTAATTTAGTCTGTCAAATATAAAAGTATGAAGTGATATTATCAATTATCAGTACCTGGCAGGTTCACCAAACTGGCCAAGAAGGTGCAAAGGTAGATGAAGAGAGAGAAGAGGAACGAGAAAGGTGAAGAAAGAGGAGAGGAAAGAGAGGTGAAGTGAGAGAAGAGAGGAACTGTCCTCTTCTCTCCTCCGCACCAACAGCTGCTTCATGCCCACTCGTGTCTTGTCATGGTTTGTCACCGACGGACTTTTCATGACCATCGGTTTTGGGAACCTCACCAGGAAACTCCCACAGCCGGGATCACAGCGGCTGCTGCGGGCGTGCAAGTGCGACCAGGCTGAGCGACACCATACTGTCTCAACAGCCAAAATCACCGGGCTGATGGTACGTCACGCCCAAACATCCCCCTCCAGAGAATCATTTGCAGGCGTCGTCACGGCAATGCGCCAAAAAAACAACAACAACAACAAACAGGAAGTGACTACTCCCACGGTGCGCAAAACAGCTCACGAAGACGCGCGAGAGCGCCCGCCGACACACACACACACACACACACATGAGAGCAGGTTACACACACACACACACCCTACAGAGGTTATTTTCTTTCATCTCAGTGGACACACAGTGTTTAAATGTCAAGCCAGTCAGTCCTGGTCCTTCTCCTTCCAATGGCCAAGCTTCCCCTCCCTCCCTCCCTCCCTCCCTCCCTCCCTCCCTCCCTCCCTCCCTCCCTCCCTCCCTCCTCCCTCCTCCCTCCCTCCCTCCCTCCCTCCCTCCCTCCCTCCCTCTCCTCCCCCCTTCTCCCCCCCTCCTCCCCCCTTCTCCCCCCTCTCCCTCCAGACCGTCTTCCTCTTCCTCCTTCAGGCTCTGCATTCACACACCAACAGGACTTTAGATCGACCGCATACAACTTTCAGATTCCCTCCTAACAGATTCCCCAGAGCCTGTGTTGTTCTTCCATCCCAGTAGAGAGAAGGCCTCCGCATGCCCGAAGACAGAGCCTTGATCGCCCATCAACATGGACACAGTCAAAGTAGCTGGTCCACTTTGGCCGGATGACTGTTTGTTTTGATTGAAGGCGCAGCCTTAGGGGGTTACAGTAACTGGAAGATATTGGTGGTCCGCATCTGTGATGTGGCATCCCTGACCGGGTGCGCCCCTCAGAATAGCCAATCAGGAGGAGCTAATAAGGTTCCTTGCAAGAGCAGCAGGTTCAGGCCTCTCATTAGCAGCTTCCGACATCAGGACAGCTGGACTTTTTTCGCCCCTCAATTAAGGCGAGGCGAGCAGACGACTCCATCCCTCCAAGGTGCGGCTGTTCTCTCCTCTGAATATGCAGGATGGGGGCGTGGGGGAGAGGGCGCGGGGGGGGGGGGGGGTAGGGGTGGAGGCCTCTATGGGGGGGGGCGCAACGGACGTGTTAATTGTGAGGTGGCTTAACTTGGTTTGCGAGAAGAGAAGCGAAAAGAAAAGTAGAGAGAAGGGAGGAGAAGGGAGGAGATGAGCGAAGAACAGACCTTACGCAACCTCGCGTTTGAATCGGCCTTCGGAACACGCGACGCGTCCGCCGAGAGAGGACGAGACGCAGACTCCGCCTCCGCCGTCTGCCCGCGTTTATCTGAAGCGGCAGCCGTGGCACAACGTGCTCGGGGTCAACGAAGAACAGCTCCTCCGCAGTTCTTTACAAGGCTCGGGGGGATTCCCGGATCCGTCGGCGTGAGCAGCTACAGTGCAGTCAATTAGGCGGGCCGTGGTAGATTTCGGGCCGGGGGAAAGGAAAGAGACAGGTGAACGGCACGGCCTCTTATCGCCGTCCTTCTGCTGTGGCGGCTTTGAAACAGGCGGGGCTGTTTGTCTGGGAGCGAGACGCGCTGGAGGGAGAAAACCGGCCTTTTATCTGTACCACAGAGAGAGAGAGAGAGAGAGAGAGAGAGAGAGAGAGAGAGAGAGAGAGAGAGAGAGAGATGAGGAGGAGGAGGAGGAGAGGGAATATGAGAGGGAGAGATTCAGAGTAGGGGACAGGCTGACAGGAACTGGAAAGACAACAGGGGGAAAGAACGCAAAGAAAGAAATGAAAGAGAGAGAGAGAGAGAGAGAGAGAGAGAGAGAGAGAGAGGAATGAAAGGGAGCGAGAAAGAGAGCGAGAGAGACAAAGAGAGGGAGAGAGAGGGAGTGTGAGGGAGGGAGGGGACTTGCTGTGAGGAGATTGGAACAACGGGCAGGCAGGAAGGCAGAGCTGCTGTGATGTTTGCTTGGGCAGGGTAGGCTAGCGTCCTCTAATGTGCGGCATCAATCAGGGATGTTCGTCGCAGCGCAGCGTGGCAACTTTTATCGGCGCTCATTAAAGTAAGTGCAGATATTTTATGCGTCGGTTGAAACGCGAGGAGTTTTTCATGCTAATTTCTCTCTTCTTCAAGATTTGTTATTCGTCATCTTTTGAGCAAGCTGGTTGCCGGGGTAGAGAAAACAGTGCGGGGGAAGAGTTTGCTGAAACATCACATCTTCTGGAGGATTCTGCCTCCGTTTATAGGGGCGAACCTCTGGAGTTTTACAAATCCTTGTTACACGTGATCCTAAGGCCTTCTAATTCCCTCCCTCTTGCTCCGTTGTTGAACAAGAATCTTCATGAGTGACGTCTTAACAGGAGGGTGGAATAACTTTGCGCGATGATCGTTTTTCCCGTAGAACCGCGTCTGTCTGAATCTTACATTTTGACGGGAACGGGGGGCAAGGGGGGGGGGGGGAAGATTTGGAGTTTGGTGTTCTCTCTCTGAAAGAGGAAGTGACTCTCTCCAACCGATGCCCTGGAGAGAGTCCCCCTAAGGGCAACACGTCCTCTCATCAGACCCCCTCTTGTCCTCTCTCACTCTTCCTCCATCCCTCTCTCTCTCTCTCTCCATCTCTCTCTCTCTCTCTCTCTCTCACTCTCTCTCACTCTCTCTCTCTCTCTCTCTCTCTCTCTCGTGTTCTCCGTCCAAGCCGGGTCCCCGATTCCCCCGAAACGCCGGCGCCTGTGCAATGAAATGAACCCGTGAACTCTGCACAAACGTGCCTCCCCGGAAGAGGCTCTCCCGCGAGAATACATTAGCAGATGAAAGCGGGTTGGCGTCGAAAGCTGGATTGGGTTCTGGGTTCGCTCCCAGCCTTTGAATTTCAAAGCATCGCGCCACACCACGGGGACTTCGTTCTGTACAAGCTTGGGAAAATACAATCCCATGTTTAGTCTTAATTGATTTCTTTTATGAACGTGCGTAAAGAACGACCATTCGTCCTCATTAGACATTGCAGTGCTGATCTGAGATGAGTTAATCCACTGCTAATAGGAGAGTGTATCTTTTTAATCCAAAGACCTCTTCTCGCACTGGATGGTTCCATTACTGCCCATTACGATTTCAAAATAGGTCCAAAGGGCCGTCCTTCATTTCAGCTGGTCAGAAATACCACTAAGCTTGCTTTCAGCTTTCACCAAATTGTTGATGAAAACCGGAGTGTTTTGATGTCGGGATTGACCTGGCAATCATTTGCAGCTGAGCTGAAGTTCTGCCCAACAGGCCCAGTCAGCGCATGCCAACACCCCTCACAGGAGGGTTTCAGTAAGTCCTGAAACGCCTGGGACACAGAGTTACAGTATCTAGTGAACCTAACTTACCTTTCCGCACATCACAAGCTAATCTCCGCGCAGAGTAACAGGCTGAATACAGAGCAACGGAGACCTTGACGTGACGATCAGCTGCACTGCCAGGAGAAGGGAAACAACGGCAATTTGACACATTCACCTGGATCAGTTTGGAAAGGCGTTTTAAGGACGTTTCCTGAAGCGCCCTGACTCTGAGCTTTCTGTGGGGAGGTGGAGGTGGTGTTGGAGGTGGAGAGAAGGGGGGGGGTAGAGAGAAGAGAAGGAGGGGTGTGGTGGAGGTGGAGAGAAGAGAAAGAGGGATGTGGTGGAGGTAGAGAGAAGAGAAGGAGGGATGTGGTGGAGAGAAGGGAAGGAGGGATGTGGTGGAGGTGGAGAGAGGGGAGGGTGGAGGTGGAGAGAAGGGGGGGGGGTGGAGGTGGAGAGAAGGGAAGGAGGGATGTGGTGGAGGTGGAGAGAAGGGAAGGAGGGATGTGGTGGAGGTGGAGAGAAGGGAAGGAGGGATGTGGTGGAGGTGGAGAGAAGGGAAGGAGGGATGTGGTGGAGGTGGAGAGAAGGGAAGGAGGGATGTGGTGGAGGTGGAGAGAAGAGAAAAGGAGGAGGGAGGTGGAGTAGAGCTGACCTCCCGTGCTGTACTATACCAGAACCCCTGCAAGGCAAAGTCCCGTTCTCATCTGTAATCTATTATTCATAGGGGAGAAGGCAGAGACGAGGACTGGGGAAGGAAGATAATCCCCCCCCCCCGACCCACTCTCCCTTATACCCCCCCTCTCCCATTCCTCACCATCTATTGTGCTGAAACACAAATGGAATGATTGCCTTTTGTTGTGCGAGGATATTTTCTATTCTGCGTGGAATTTGAAAAACCGGGCTAGCCATTCCGAGCACTGCGGCCCGCAGACTGCCGACGATATCGGGCAAACAACAAGAAGGATCCAATTAAAATGTATCATCTTCAGCTGGGGCACCATCTCCAAATCAATTTCTTGAAGATTAATAATTGAAAGGGAAGATGATTCCAAACCCGTAGTGTGTGGGTGTTTGTGTGTGTACCTCCTCTGTTAGTTGAAAACAAATAATTTAGCAAAAAGCGTTTAGTTAGAATCTGGAGTTGGAGGTTCAGATCTCTACTAGTGCCCTGATGTTGATCTTCAGCATACGGAGACACGTCACCTCAATAACACGAGCAGTGTAGATTGAGAAAACTGAAATAAACAGCCTCAACCACAAACCGCTTCAACGATATTTCAGACTGGCGAATCCCACGGCATATAAAACAGATCTTTAGAATTCCTGTGGATCTTGCTCGCTTAGTAACTTAACAACTCAGTAATCTCACGTCCTCTGATGCTTGGAAGCGGTGCAGATGGATGGCTCCTGCCAGACGCTTCTTTGTGCAAATAAACAGGACAGTAAACCAATCAACAGCTCGTCTCGATCATCCAATCAGCAAACAGACATGTTTTTCATCTTAGCTGTATCAGTCAGGCAGTGAGGCAAACAGGCAGTGAGGCAAACAGGCAGAGTGCATCGCAGCATCTTAATGTCCCTCCGCGGTTCCTCCAGCAGCTAGCCAGGGAGAATCCCCCCCCCCCCACACACACACACAACCTCACACTCTGGGCTGAAAATCACGCAGAGGAGTGTAACAACCGTTTGGTGTCTGCCGTTTTCGTGCTCTCGCATCTGCTGCCCCGGGTAACGGGGGGGGGGAGGGGGGTGGGGGGGAGGAGGACAGGGAGGGGAAGGTAGAGAGAGGAGGGAGACGGCGGAGGAGGACGATGAGGCGATTCGAGATCGGAGGGGGGCGGGCGGCAGGACGTCCGGCGCGGGCCGGTGGGCCGCTCTGCAAACCGCCCCACCCTCCGTCGTTCCTCCGTGGTGGAGAGGGGGGGCGCTCTCAACCCTCACCTGACCGGGGGAGCAAATCGTTTTCACGTTGTCGTCAGCAACCCGGCGCCCGCCTCCACTCCCTCACGACCTGATCTGGTGAACCTGTCTCGAGGCCCCCTGAGTGATGGCTGACAGGCAGGGGCTGCCTCTGCTCAGTCCCCCTGCACAGACCTCGGGTTAATAGACAGGGGGTTGAGCCTCTGTAATTGAAGGCCCCTGTTCAATAGCGATAAATAATGAAGCTTCTCTGGGGGCCATTAGGGCAGGGCAGGCTGGGGGGCAGAGACACGTGTGTGTGTGTGTGTGTGTATGTGGTGCCATACATTACATCTGCCTGGTAACTTCCCATTGCACAAAGCAATCGTTTTTTTCTTTCGACACTTAATGTTCTTCGTAGTTCTCACAGTTTCACAACCTCGGCTAGATTCCTCCCAAGGCCTGTAAGATCACATGGTTGTGGTTAGTGTTGGGTACATCCAGTACCCAGCACAGCCCACAGTACTAGACACCCTAGCACAGAACAAAACATCTTCCAGTTAGAAAGCATTGAGTGAATGCGAGAGGACGTCAGACCTGACAGTTATGGGTATTCAATTCTCCTCCCAACTGTTTGTGTGTGTGTGTGTGTGTGTGTGTGGGGGGGGGGGTCGTCATGTCTTAATTAGCTGAGAGTGTGACATACTGTAGAGCCTGGCCTAATACCCGGGGGACAGTAGGACCCAGGCGCTGACGTATAGAGACAGGCGTCACTGACAGCAGCCTAGGGGGGGGACGACGACGACGACGACAAAGCAGAGATGTACCCCCCCCTGGATGACAAGAGCAGAGGAATGACTCCCCAAGGGGGAGGAAGAGAGGAGGGAGAGAGGGATGTAGCTCGAGGGAGAATTCCTTTAATGCACTGGATCCATACAGTGCTGGGTCTACATTCTGGAGATTGCAGGGCCCCAGTGTAGAGAGTCTGACGTACTTCTATGTGTCACACCCGTGGGTTTTTTTTCTCACTCCCTCTATATATTTTCTAATTTTCTCTCTCTTTCATTATTTTTCTATCTGTCTGTCCCTCTCTAGCCCTATCTCCCACAAGCTCTCTCTCTCTCTCTCTCTCTCTCTCTATAAAGATATAGTTTGACAGGATTTGTTGCTGGCTGTGTGGAGTCCTGCAGCCTGTCCCTAAGGGGAGCTAGCAGTGACCAGATAAGAATGTTCCAGAGACTGTAAACAGACACTGAAATGTCACACTAGTTGTGCTTGTGTGGCTTGTTTGCCAAGCTTTAAGAGTCTATTTGTGTGATATATGTGTGTGTGTGTGTGTGTGCGTACGCGTGTGCGTATGAGTATGTGGGTGTCTTTGTGCTACTGCATGTGGGTGTTCGGGCATGTGTGTGGAGTGACAGTGAGCAAGGGGTGAGTGAGTTTGTGTGAGTGAGAGAGTAAATGAGTGTGTGTGAGTGAGTGAGTGAGTGAGTGAGGGGAGAGAGAGTGAGTGAATGAGTGAGTATGCGAGCAAGCGGGCGGGCGGGAGAGAGACAGAGAGCGAACGTCTGAAGAAGACAGTGATGGATCATCACATCTTCCCCATCTTGTGGATCCGGCCATCACTGCTCCTGCTGGCGGCCAGTCAGACAGCCCAAACAGACAGCCCAAACAGACAGCCCCAATCCTGAGCTCTTATTGGACATGCAGCTTGGGCTGCCGTGGGCAACGGAGCTCAAACCCCAGCAGCAGTGCAGGTGCACATTCTTAAACCCCCCCAGCCGTTCCATCCGTTGACCAAATCCCCCCCCCCCCCGGAAAGCCCCGGAAGGCCCCGGAAAAGCCTTCCTCTCAGTCAGTCCTCTAACTAGAACAGTCAGCTGACTCCCTTTGCACCAAACACATGCTTGAAAGCTCGCGGCCCCTTGGAGACGACGGCGGGATGTTGTGACGTTGTGCAACGCTCTTGTCGACACAGGCCCAAGGAGGCTCGCGCTGGACTCCAAAGCGCACAATCCACTCGAGTCAACGTCATCCCCAGATGTGGGATTGTTGTCGTCGCCCTGGCGACGCGCATCCCTACCCGGGCTTTTAACGGCGCTGTGTGAATATGTGTCTGTTTTGAGCGGAGCTCCGCACGATGCAGAGACGAGCCGGGAGTTAAATGGGTTTCTAGCTCGCTCTGCCTTCTCTTGTATTTCTCATTTCACGGACGCGGCATTGATCGGCCTCCTGAAAGCGCTGTCCGTGCCGACCCGAACAGCTCTATCAATATCGCATCAGGCCTCTTTCTAAACAGGGGCCTGCTCGCGTCTCTCTGCCAGGCTGAGACAGATGGAATAGAATGCAGAGAGATATTCATTCCCGGGGCGGTGGAGTCACATGGTGTCTGATGCCGTCTCTAATGCTCACTGATTTTTCCGAAGCTCAGATGAGAGGTCGTCGAAAAGGTGGTTCGGCGAGGCGAGGGTTTTAGCTGTTCTCAGGGTGAAGAGCGAAGATTGGGTGGAGATAATGTGCCCACTCTTCTCTCTGCGAAAGTGGATTTTACATTATTTAAAACCGTACATTAGCTTGAAATGGTGTGCACAGATTGCATAAATTAGTAATGTGCGGTGATAAGTATTCTGTATTTCATTTTCAAGCTGACAACTCCTCTAACTAAAAAAGAATTAACTGAGAAAGTTGCTGAATGTTGTCGTGGGTAAATGGAGGTTCCCAATATATCACACATTTAATTATTTTTTCTTAACACACCTCACCACGATGTCTATATTGCTAAGTCAGTGGGGTCTTGCAAGTCAGTATACAAGTAAAGTTGCTTTATCACACCATGGGAAAATATCTGGGAAGTAAGTTTTTTTTCAAACCATTGGTGGTTTATCTGGCAGATAGAGCAATCTAGGGAAGCATGAAAGCATTAAATTAAACCGGGAGGAATCAGTCATGCAGCTGTTGCAAAGCCCTTGGGAAATGTAGTCAAAAATGGAAAGTGTTTCTGGGGGAGGATATCTGTGTGCTGGCAGTTCAATGACTACAAGCATGTTAGCTAGCTCATTAGCCTGTTAGCAAGAGCTGCTTCTAAAGGCCCTGGTGAGTTTGCCTCAAAGCAGCAGTGCGGCTACGCTATCTAGCTTTTAATTAATGTCCCAAAAAAGATTATCTCAAAATCCACAATGTGCATTGTTATGGCATGCAGTTGAAACAGCTTGTGATTAACTTGCAATAAGGGCCTTTGAACAACATAACGCAATGCTAATTCCCCGCAAAATCGGATGTTTTGATTCATCACTGAGGCAAGAGGACTGACCAAGGGCATGGTCTATTTCTGAGAGGGCTCAATAGAAATGACTCATTCTGCTCTAAGGGGAAACAGGAAATCGACAATATCAATCACCTGGGGGCAGACGTTTGGAGTGCTCATTTGGATTAACAATTATGATTGTTTTCAGAGTACAGGGCTAGGGCTAGCCAGGTTTCCAACCATTGCAGGAGTATGCGATTGATAAAGATCTAATTGAATGAAGGAGGAAGCAAGAAGAAAGACACAAAACAGGTCTTGTGTAATCGTTCTTTGAAGTGACTTTCCCCTAATAATTTAATAGGGCATAACTAATGCCCTGTAATATGTTTTAATTGAATTTGACCATGCAGTTTAACTATAGTAGATATTCAGCATAATGACCTCTTCACTGAACGCCTTCCTAATAGACACTGAAACTTCTGCTAGACTGCTTTTACGAAGTCCTCGTCCTTTAAACCGTTCAGAGTGATCTTTCCAGAGTGCCATTGTGATGTTGATGGTAGGGATTTTGATAGTGTTGTCAGTCAAGAACAACAGAAAAGTGATTCAGGGTTTGGAGGCCTGTCTTTCCTGGCTCCCTTATCGTGTTAGTTAATTGAACCATAAAACATAAACGTTATTAACTTGCAGCCTTATCAAATCATAGCCCCATTTTATGAATTGTTACTAAATTGCTGTTCCAAACAGGACAATGCCATTCCGTCTCCATGTGTAATTGTTTAATGTACTGTACATTATTATCCAGCAACAAAATGAAATTGCTTGATACTTGTTTAATGGGGGGTTTGACACAAGCTGTTGCACAAGAATGCAACCCGTGAAAGCAAAACTGTCTGACAGTAGTAGTATACTACTACAGAGTAGGCTCTGTGTTATCAAGTCATGCAGTCAAGGTTATTCGTTCTGCGGCCTGAGACGAAAAGCCAACTCCAGCCCTCCGTAGAGAAGCCCCACCCCTCCGCAGGTAAGCCCCGCCCCTCCACAGATAAGCCCCACCCCTCCAGAGGCTGCCGCAGCAGAATGGAGCACATTCTAACTCTCCTTCCCTCCTCCGTCAAGGAAGAAGGAAACAGAATCAAAGAAATAACAACTTACACATCCAACACTCCTCTATACATTTTCATAAACACTTTACCGATCGGTTTTACATACATCCAGTCTTCAGCAACTTCTCCCCTCCCCGTTCCCTCTCCTCCTCCATCCCAAACCATTTGATTGATAGCTATGCACATAATCCATTATGGCGGTCCCATTGATTGAGACTGGCAATCACAGATCAGTGGCGAGCCAGCCGGCACTAGAGAAGTGGGTCTGTCCGCTGAGACTGGTCCCTCACACAGAGCCAGGCCCAGATGTCAGCCTGCAGCCGACTAATCACCACGCCACAGTGAGTAATGGCTATGAAAGCAATCACTGGGGGAATGCATCATCTCTCCTGCCTCTCCATACATCAACCTGGCTCCTTCTCATTTGACTGAATGCGTTTCAATGTGAAATATGACGCCTTGTCGAAGAGAGAGAAAGAGAGAGAGGAAGGGAGGGAGAAGGAGAGAGAGAGCTCTGGCTGCCTGTAGAGTTCTGGTCAGTAGTGATAATTAAGTATGCTCATAAACAGACTATTGTATTTCATTTGATGGCAGATGTGTGGTGTGTGTGTGTGTTGGGGGGGGGGGTTGTTTGCCTTGGTGTCACGCTTTCTGGGATAGAGTCTAGTTCGCTACCAATTACATCAAATTCCACTACCCAACGGTCAATGTATTCATATCCCTTCACGATACAATGGCATATGTATGAGCGCATTATCAAATGCTTCCGTTTCACAGTGACAGAAAATCGTTTCCAGCAAAGAAATATTTAGTCGGAAGCAGCATTGACAACGGTCCTTGATGAACCGCTCAACTGCGGCATCACATTACCAACGCTGAGGAGAGTGCAGGCAGGAGACCGTCTGGTGGCATTGTTTACACTATCAAAAGTTGTTTGTGTCACAGTTTGGGACGTGTAAATGTTTGTTTCCCCACAGTGGGGTTTCTCAGTGGTGGAAGAGATGCACCATTTTGTTGAAACCGCAGGAATCCTGTCCTCTAGCCATTTCCTGTCAGCTCAAGTGTTCCGGAACTCCGAGCGCTCAGCTTTTTGCTGCGATTCCTTTCCCCGTGACCTGTTTCTCCCCTTCTCCAGGCGATTCTTTCTCACTTCTTTCACTAGACTAAAATGTGTCTTTGCCACTGTGTCTTAATCCCAAAGGTTGTCTAAAAGACTCTAATGTGGATGTTAAAATGTTACAAGTGTAGGAGTGAACTAGCGCGATGGCCCGGTACGCTTGTTGTAAATTAGGATATCAAGTGAAGCAAATGTCCCTTTTCCCTGTAGGAAAACTGAGAATATGCAAGTCTGGCAGGCAGCTTGTCCACATATGCAGAGAACAAAGAAAAGTTTGCTACGTACAAAAAAGAAAATGTTTTCTCAACCGCGGGTCTATTTATTCTACAGCAAAACTGATTTACGTTCCTGTGCGTTTACCATATGAGATTTCCTTGTTTGAACCAAATTGGCTCGGCATTCCTGGAAATGAGTTGTATGGATTTTTTTTTGCACGGTTGTTTTTCCCCCGTCTCAGCTTGGGTCAGTACTTAATTGGCTGGTGGGAAGGCGGTGTCAGATAGCTCCCTAGCTCCCCAGCGTGACTCTGCGCTCCTCACCTCCGTCTCCCACACCGAGACAGCATTGATTGGCTTGCAGAGGGCTTTAACCAATTACTTATCTGGAATTTCAAAGAGGAACTTAGCAGCAATTTCTTGTGACAGGTTTTGAAGTGCTTGGACACAGTGTTCCATCTGTCCAGGCAGTTTAGGACCTTGTTTAGCGGTTCTCTGAGAAAGAAAGGAAGAAAGAAGGAGAGAAAAATATGTTATTGATTTGAAAATGCTGTTTAATTCAAGTTCATTGCTCGCTTTTGCGGCAGTGAAGCCCCAAACCGAAAAAATAATTGAACTCTGGGTGTGTGTCTCTGAGTGTGTGTCAGTGTGTCTGCCTCGGAGTGTGTATGCCAGTGTGTGTCCATATGCTTGTGTGTGTGTCTCCATGTGTGTCTCCGAGTGTGTCCATCCCTGTGTCCGCGCATCTCTGTCCCTTCCATAGTAAATACAATTCTGAAATCAGTGGCAGCCATGTTCCAGTCCAGTGTTCCCCCTAACAGCCGCCCCGCACCTCCTTCCCCTGCGAACCCACTCCGCTAGACTCTGCCGCTCAATCGAGCATCCTCGTACGGCGCTCGACCGTTCAGCTGCTGGCGCCATTCTGAAATGTTAATAAACTTGTAGCCAGTTGAATGCTGCTGTTGTCGTCGCAGGAAGTGACTCGCGCTCCCGCATTCTCAATGGCTTCATTAACGCATTACCTTGAGTCACGGCGGCGGCTGCCAACAGTAATTAGAGCCCAAAAGGAAGATAGAGCAATGTCCTGGGGCCTGCTCTGCGCTGTGTGGCTAGCTGATACGCTTTACTAGATTCACCAGGGTGATTGACATATCAATAGACGCCGAGATAGATTAAATGCCCTCAATCAATATTAAAATTTGGCTCACTAAGGCCTTGCGCCCACGAATTGTGAACACATTGTCAGGTGGTCTGTGAGTTGTGGTAACCCATCAGACTGCCGGGATGAAATCCTCTTATCCTCATCCTGAGAGGGATGACAACAGGGTGTTTATGGTTTCTGAGTGTGTGTGTGTGTGTTTTATTTGACAGTCAGGGTCAACTTGTGAATGTCGCTGATAATTGGAAAGCTAAACAAAGAGGATGTTTGTGAATATACCGACGCTGGCTAAAGGTTACTCTCGATTTCCTTAGAGGTACACCACCATAATGAAGCAATTTTTCTTTTGTTTTTGTACTCTTAACCTGCTTATTCAGCCAAAGGCTAAGCGAGGAGAGCTAAAAAGAAAGTAACTGTCTCTGAATGTGTCAAGATTTGAATTCACAGCTGCCTTTTGTGGGGGGGGGAAAACTATTGAATTTCACGAACCCAATTCTCTATAGTCATGACACGGATTACTTATGTCTCTTTTGTAAAACTTTGGCAAAATGATAATTAAATAGCAGCTGAAGTCTTTTATCCCCTATGCTGACTTAAGAAAACCTTTATCAGACCAAATGACAGACAGTCAACTGTGAAAAGGCTTTCTATTTATTCGTTGCAGGCAACACACCCACACCTTATGCTTTTGTGCACACAATTGTTCTGCTTCCATTGTTAATGAGTTTTGAATTAGCTCTGTGTATTGTATTGGCAGGAGACTGGGACCCCTGCAGAGTCTGATTGTACAACTGAAGGAAAGCTGCAGGAGAAGCAATAGAAACAAATCCAATGTGTGTGTGTGTGTGTGTGTGGGGGGGGGGGGGGGAGTGTGATTTGTGTTTCTTTTGCTATGCCACTGGGGAGACACCAAAAATTGCGTAACCCGTCAAAATTCGCCTGGTAGCTCGCTTGACGACAGAGCTCTGATTGGACAAATCAGATTATGATTTCAGGCACACCCCGGGCTCTGACATTGGTGCAGTCCTTTGATTGCGTTGCAATCGTTTCAATCTGAACTTGTTTATGCAAATGCATGTTTTGGCAGCAAATGAGCATTCCCACAGATGGTTCTCAATCTGTGGATGTCCATCTTGGTCAGGAAAACTCAACATTGAAGCAACCTTTACAGTGCTAGCCTCTCTGCCCTTCAACCGTCTGACTATGGTAGCCTCAAATAGCCTACTTTTTTATAGCTTGTTGTTGCATCTTTTACGCTTTATTCAAAATGTTTAAAGTGAAATATGACAGAAAAGGCAGGGAGAGAAAGAGAGGGGAAGACATTAAGCAAAGGGCCGAGGCTGGATTTGAACCCAGGCTGCTGTGGTAAGGCCTCAGCCTACAAGATATGCAGTTTTATCCGGTGAGCTACCAGGGTTCAGGACCGCCATTGTTTTTATCTCTGTGCAAGTTACAGCTCTCACCGTCTCAACCCGGTGAGGTCCATGTCCTTGCAGGACAACAAGACATGACGGATCGATACAGAGCAAGACGTCTTTGGAGACGTTGACAATGTTTTATTCAGGCGAGGCCAAATCTGGTCGGGAGAGGCAGAGGTTAGGCCGGGCCGTAGGGTCAAAGGTCACTTTGCGTTAGATATTAACTCTCCATCGAGGTCAGAGAGGGCTGTTCACCAGTCGATGAGTCACTCAGGAATAAAACAGAACCATGGAGAGTCCGGGTCATTCAGAATGATTCTTTCATATCATCTGTACTGTAGGTTTTATTGAACCCCATTTTCTTTCATTTGCTCTTTCTTTTTGTCTCCGTTTTTGTTTCTCTCTCCTCTCCACTCCCTCTCTTCCACAGCACTGCCTCTCTATAATGACCCTGTGGACAGGAGAGGCGATGGGACTCCTGGTATTAAAACAGCATTTTCTACTTTGATCATCCAAGTGTGTGTGTGTGTGTGTGTGTGTGTGTGTTTGAAGCACAGAAATAAGACTTCCCTCTCCTATCCTTGTTACCTTGTGAGCTGCACCCCGCTCTGCCGAGGCTTGCGGGGTGTAATGCTGGGAGATGTAGAGCTAATGAAGAAGGCTTGTTCAGAGAGGAGACAGCTCTGACGACGACACGCTGCATCGCTATTAATCACCTCATAACAGTCCTACTTCGACAGTCCACAGCTAACATCGTACTGTACGTCGACGCCCCCCCCCCCCCCCCCCCCCCCCGCCCCCCCGACAATCTTTGTAATGAGTAATCTGCATAAGCTATACTGTAGCGATAAACGACAAAAACCTCTCCTTTATCTTCGGGCTATGGCTGAACAGCTTAATTACCCCACTGTGAAACCTACACGCTTAGCGCGTCTCCGTTTCCATGTCGGCGTTCTGTCTTTAACCCCTCGTCGTCCTCTCACTTCCCATCGCCACCAGCCCTAGTGGGAGTCCTCCACCGACACGTCTACGTTCGCCAAAACATTGTTTACCACCATGTAGGATGAGATGGAGAAAGAGAAAAGCGAAAACGTTCACCACCCCACAGGAACAAGAGGCGGTCGGAGCCGTGTGGTTATGTAAGCACTTGTCATAGGGAGCGATGGAGAGCCTGAACAGCAGGGGAGCAGTGGGGCGGATGCGTGAAACAAGTCACACATACAGTCGACGACGTGACGTCTCTGCCAGCATGCCACCACAGGTACACAGACGAGCACCGTTACCCTCCTCGTGCCGGTTGATTAGTTAATGTGAGCGTTCACAAGGGGTCTGTCATTGGATTGAGGCGTGCTAAAATGACGCACACTTGACGAAATTGAAAGGTCATAAATATACATATAGATGACAGACTGTGGTTGTCATGGCATATTTAAATCTGGGGTCAGATGGCTGAGCGGTGACGGAGTCGGGCTAGTAATCTGAAGGTTGCCAGTTTGATTCCCGGTCATGCCAACTGACTTTGTGTCCTTGGGCAAGTCACTTCACCCTACTTGCCTCAGGGGAATGTCCCTGTACTTACTGTAAGTCGCTCTGGATAAGAGCGTCTGCTAAATGACTAAATGTAAATGTAAATCTCTCTCTCTGCACATACATTTACAGGACATGTAGACCTAGTATATACATGTTGTTATAGATAGAGATACAGCTCTGGAAACAAATAAGAGACTACTGCACCTTTTTCTTTCCTTTAAAAAAAAAAGTTGAGAAGGACAATTTTGAGTGAGGAACAGAAGGGTAACATTTAAGATGCCACTGCAAATTTTCCCCCTTCTGTTCTTCACACAAAATTGTCCTTCTCAACTTTTTTTTTCAAGGAAAGAAAAAGGTGCAGTGGTCTCTTATTTTTCTCAAGAGCTGTATACTGACATATATAGATTTATGATATGATACAAAACCCTATGAGGGCTTTTTGCACGGAATAATTTATTGTTCATCACTCTCCTTTAGTGTTATAATGACAGTGACATTTTATTTATTTAGTGCATGCTTTTTCCAAAGCATACAGTGTTCTGCAATTATGCTACTTCACAATGCCTTCGCAAAGCTGAAAGGTTAGCAGTGAGGAGAGGTAGAAACCATCATTTGTTCTCGTCCGAGAAATCAACTCACTCCGTGTCCGTGTGTGAGTGTGTGTTATTGCTTTACTGCAACCTCACACACATTTGTTCTTGAAATTACCTCGGTTGCTGGCTGAACTCCACCTCATTGATTCCAAGAGGCAGTGCTGTTGCAGAGTGAGGGCCGAGGCAGAAACAGACCAGCAGAGCCCTTGTCCACATATTTACCCTGGGACACCAATCTAAATGAAAATCTCTGTAAACATTGACTCCTTGCGATGCTGGATAAGCAGTGGATAGGCCTTTTTGGACGTGTCCTTCTTGCACAGTGACATCTTTGTTGTCCATCTAATATACTGCCATGTTCAGCTTAGCATGGGGGTTTAGCTTCATGCAAGTGCATTTTGTTAACAGTAACCTTCTCGGCTCACTACTAGAAGCACACCAGCCTAGTAGCAATACTCTTCAGAAACATGCTAGTTTACTAGCAGTATGCTAGCCTTTCAGCAGCAATGTGATAAGCCTCCAGCAACATGCCAGCCCTTTCACAGAGTCCAATCCACACAGGTTAGCCAGCTAGCTATATGCTAGCCTAGTACCATGATTATAGCCCACGAGCAATGCGTCCAACCAGTACATGCTAGCCTACATGTACAAATACACTAGCAATATGATCTGGCACAACAACTAGTTTTGGTGCTGGAGAGACACCGGTGACAAGGAGATTGGTTCGTGCTCAGCTGGCTGAATCCAGTTAGGTTGAAGCAGATATTCTGCAAATCCTTGCCACATCTCAAGGAAGCTCATTGCTGACAACATGAACGCATTTCACTAAAGTGCCGTTCCAATTCCCCCGTGTGCATGTGTTGAACAGAAACACCTGAAACCCGCGGTGAGCCACACACGTTGCAGTACACATGCTCATTCCCCCCCCCCCCCCCCCCCCTCCTTTTCATCCTGCAGCATTTACAGAACTTGATGTGTCTTGAGTAGCTCCCACATCAATGCCAAGTGACCTGAAAAAGATGCTGAAGTCTTTTATGTACGGGTTACATTTGCAGTCCTTCAGCTACATCAGACTCACTTACGTCTAGCGCGGCAGGAAGTGCTTGTCGGTGAACGGAGGGACAGAGGGAAGGGGGGGGGGGGGGGGCGGTTGAGCGATGGCATCCATGACACAGTTCCTCCTCGTGTGTCCTATAGATTTACCTGATTACATCCCATCACGCATCGTCTTGACCCCAGACTGCAGCCTTTAAGAAACAAGAGTGGATCCTCGAGAAGACCGGGCTGCCGCTCGAGTCTATAAATTGCTGTTTGCTGCGGAGAGAATGATCGGATATCATAGGACACATTGATTTGGGATTGAGCGGAAGAGGAAATTGCCATGCGTCGGCATCGAGTCAGGGTACGCCTGCAGACATCTACTGCGTGGGATGGTCCCCGGATGAGATTGTAAAGCTTCTTTTTAAAGAAGAATTTAAAGAAGAAAATGTTTTTCTCTCTGTTAGCTGGCAAGATGTAGGGTTAGAAGCAGGTTTAGGGACACAGAACAGCACCCATTTTCCTCACACAGTAACTCCTGTTTAAACCTCCCCTTAAGAAACAGCCTGTACTTGTCGAATTCACTGCAGATCCATAGTTTTATGACTCCTAATGTTTTTGCGTTCAGTGAAATAAATAATGTCTGCCTATCTCTCGCTCTCGCTCGCTGTCTCTCGCTCTCTCTCTCTCTTTCTCTCTCTCTCTCTTTTGTACATTATCAACTTAACAGTTGTACAGTGTGGGGGATGCAGGTCTACTGTTTTACAACCCATTCATGCTCTGGTGTACGCGTGTGTGCCCTCGGCAGAAGAAGGGATTTCTGTGGGGGATGATGGGTAATCGATAGTGATGGATCAAAGGGCTGCATGGTTGGGGCCCTGTGGTTACTGGGTTGTAGAGAACGACACTCACTCTTACACCTCCCCCTCCTTCCCTCCCTCCTTCCCTCCCTCCTTCCTTCCTTCTTCTGTCCTCCTCTTCTCTCCTCTTTCATCTATGCATCTCACCCTCCTTCATCCAGGACTGTTGTGTTCAACTGAAAGGCTTGTTTGTGTGTGGGTGGGTGGGTGTATCTGTGTGTGTATGTGGTGTATAGTGTGTGTGTGTGTGTGTGTGTGTGTGTGGTGTATAGTGTGTGTGTGTATGTGGTGTATAGTGTGTGTGTGTGTGTGACCACAAATTCTGCTGAATCCATGTCAAAGGACCATCTCTGAGCAGCTCATTAAATGCACCATAGTAAAACCGTAAGCCTTTAGGCGTCAGCAAAAAACATAAATGTCCATCTGTCTAGTATGAATTTCTGCTGTGTTTTTGTACTGTATGTACAATAAATGGGATTATATGTGTGGTGATGCCATGAACTAAGCCTGTACTGATTGGTCAGCTGCAATGTTTGGGGGGCGGGGTGACAATCAATCTTGCCGTCGCAGTGTCCTTATTGTCATGGAAACAGGTGCTGCAGAACTAGCTCTGCATACCTGGGGGGTGAGCACTCAGCTTTGAACTTTGACCTTTGCCCCTCCACCTTTGCCCTAAACACTCACTGTGGCTGGTTCTGTTTTTCCAGGGGAGAAACATTGGCCGGTCCGCTCCCAGAGTCACCATGGTAGGACTGGTCGTTCTGTGTGAATCCGGTCCCCAGTTTCCCCCACTCACGTCTCCAAGGTCAGATCACCCTTCCATCCGTGTGGTAGGGGAGAACGGGGGTGGGGAACGCAAAGAGTTTTGTGTTCCCCTCTGCGCCCACTCCCCCCCTAGGCACGGCCAGCATATGGACGGGCACGTATCTGATCCTGGATCTGTGCCTGGGGCTAACTTAGACCTGGAGTGTTCAATGTGGTGCAGTGCCTTTCCAGTGATCTCTCAATCTAACCTGTACCTGACCCCTGACCCCCCCCCCCCCCAGCGTGTTTGCAGTCTGTCTGCTTCTGCCTTCTCCCATTCAGTGGTCGTGACACCGGGTGAACTGCAAGAAACACTACAAAAGAGGCTGTTTGCAATTGCAATACTTTATTGTATGTTTCCGCATGTAGAATCTCTGTTATAGAATCTCCTCCTATTCCAGTTCCATTCCCTATTAAGAACAAACAAAAAATCCCATCACATAATATATAGACTGTTGACCCAACTGGTCAACGAATAAAGCCTTTTATGAAACGTGCACTGCAGTTCACCCTATATTTCAATGTACTGTGCCTAAACCTCGTCCATAGCATCCCTCTACCTCTTCTACCTAATCTGCTGTACCATGTGTGCTGGTGCCTTTAATCAACATGTGTCCTCATAAAGTACCATATCTCCTGTCTAATATACCTACTGTTTTGTGTTATAACCCATTGTACTAAACCAGAGGCTGGTGTGGTCCAGCTGTTTCACTGTGCATGGTCCAGGACTGAAGGGGTTCCCATCGACAGGAGAGGAGGGCTTCAGAGGTAGGGATAAAGGCAGCTTTGAATGATGTTACTTCTTTTTACTTAAAGAAGACATCAGATAAATCTGTGCTTATCCCTGCTAGCAACACGTTGACCCTCCTCTCCTCAGAAGAGAACTCCGCCCCTTTCGACCGGCCCACCAAAGGGAAGGCGAGGCGGTGTGTCCGTCAGCAACCCGGAATGCTACATCGATCGACGACGCCGTCTTTCCTCACTCTGTAATCTGTTGATTGGATTTTGTGTGTGATTTTATGCTGTCCTGATTCCAACGGGGAGGGGGGGCGGGGGGGGGGGATGCGTCGCTCCGAGCGAGCGAGATTCGAAGCGCCGAGAGAGACGGTTTCTTGTTTTCGTGACTTTGGCGAGGTGACGTACCCCATGGGTGCAGACCGAGCTGCGGTGAGATCTCGATTTATCGGTGAAATACCATGGCGACTGTGATCCCGAGGGAGAGAAGCTTTAATAAAGCCATCCTCTTATTTCTTCTTATCACTCGAGGGTCAAGACTGTACTGGACGGGTTCACTGTCCATCACAGAGCTATATGAAATGTACCTCAACCTCTTGCCCCCCCCTCCTCCCCTTCCCGGTCTATCACGGCGCATTTGGTCAGTGCGTGTCTGGCATTTATAGAAGAGCATTTTACCACCGCACAGAGATGTCAAGTGACTAGTTGGCCCTGTGTGCCTGAGGGGGTTATCGGGAGTTATGAGAAGACGAGGATTGCTTACCAAGCGCGGAACCCCTGCTAGCGTTCTAGAACAGACAGCAGAAGAGAATACTCCGGCAATGAAAAAGAACACAAAGTTCTCTTCTGCTGTTTACCGGCTAGTCTATCCAGCAGACCACGAAACAGAGGGAATCAGTTAATCTGCTAACCGTAAGTCTCTTCGATGCGAGGGTCTGGCTCTATCTAATATTTAACACCCTCCGACTCAACTAGACTGGGAGGTTGTGGGCAGTTCTCTGAAGTGACGCAATTAAAATAACCCCGGGCATTAGAACTAGCTCCTCAACTGGGTCGGGCCTCCTCCTCTGGACGTGATGGCGTTGGAATCCGTTGCCGCGGGGACGAAGGAGGAAACGATTCGCCGAGAGACCTCCGTGTCCTCGGATGTCTCCTTCTTCGCCGCCTCGTCGGTGTCCTCGAGTCGTGTCCTCTGAAGTCCCACCCGTCCCATGACCTCCCGAGTGTCCTACGTCGCGTCCCCTGTTTGTGTCCGCAGTCGTGTCCTTGGCCATCCGGGAGAAGCAGCACGATAATGGCAGTTAACATTTAGCCGTTAAATGTTAACAGTCTTTGTCAGTTGTTAAATGCCAGGCCAGCAGTGTCTCTTAGCCCTGGGAGATGGGGGGGGGGGGGGGGGTGGAGAACTGCGGGGGGGCTAGGGCGGAGGGGGCTGTCTGCAGAGCCACTGGGAAGTACTGTAGAGGACCCTGCTCTGACTACACACCTCAGCACCCACTCAAACACACACGTCAACGCGCCGCCCATCCGCTCCGAAACACACACACACAGAGAGCCGGTCACGCGCACTACGGAAACACTCACGCGCGCCACCTTTGCGTGTGGCACACGCGCTCTGGCGTCGCGCACGGAGCCTCAGAACCCAGACGTGCGCTCGGACGAGATAGAGGTGACGGGACGGCAACGCTGTTGGCGTTATGGGGGTGGGAGGGGAGGGGAGGGGAGGAGAGAGGGGAGGAGAGGAGAGGAAAGGAGAAAGGAGAGGGGAGGGGAGGAGAGGAGAGAGGAGAAGACAGGTGTGCAGACAGGAGAAAGGAAGGGAGGAGAGGGTTGCCTCGGTAATGGACCTGAGCTGTCTGTGATTACTGGCCCCTGCTGCTCCCTTCCTCCCTCCCTCTCTTCTCTCTCGACGCTCTCCTTTTCCCCGTCCTCTCCTTTCCCCTCCGGTGCCCTCTCATCTCTTTCTTCCCATCCCCGCCCCTCTCTCTTCCCTTCGCTCTTCCCCTCGCTCTTGTTTTCCCTCGTTCGCCCCTCTCCCTTTCTCCATCTCTCCCACCCAGTGATCGTTTGTGGTCCAGCCCTTTAGGGCGTTCATCAGTGCCCCATAACCTCCCGATTTTCACGTACTGTCTGTACGTGTGTGAGAGAGAGAGTGTGTGCGTGTGTGTGGCCAAGTCATTTGACTGCCTGTTTCTCATCATAATGCAAATTAATTAATTCATGAGTACAAGTAACACTTTCTGCTGTCAGGTTCCTTTACACTACCACGTACTTTGCATACATACTGTCCTTTCTCGTTCACTCTACAAACATTTGTTTGCGTTTGTTGAGCGGGTGCTGTTTGTATGTGTGTGTGTGTGTGTGCGCATGTGTTTGTGTGTGTATGTGTTTTTATACAGTACGCATGTGTGTGTGTGTGTGCGCGTGTGTATGGTCTTTTTAACTTACCCTTGTGGGAACCAGATATGACTAAGAAATGAACCCTAATTAATAACCGTAATTACATTAAGGGTTATTAAGGGAGAGGAGGGATAGTAAACTAGGATAGTAAAACAAACCAGTGTGTGCTCGTATGTATTTTTATGTGTTTGTGCGTGCATGAAGGCGTGTCTTTGTAGATGTGTGTGTGTGTGTGTATGCAGGCCTGTGTGAGTGTATGCAGGCCTGTGTGTGTGTATGCAGGCATGTGTGTGTGTGTGTATCCTGAGGCAGTCCCAGGGCTGTGGTTAGGAACCGAGGTCCTGATGTCTTCCCAGCTGCTCACTTCCCGGCCCGTCTCTCTGATGACCTTGTTTGTTTGCGGCAGCCTTCTCTTCAAGCCATCTCTGATTACCAGGCTCCTCTCCCCCGCCGCTCCGAGGGAGTCCAGACTCCACAGGGCCCCCCCCCCCTCCCCCTCCCCCACAAGCCTCTGAAATCACCCTTAGAGGCCTCTCACGAGGAGAAGCGGGGTGTAATCAGGATCGTAAACAAATCACTGTGATTTTCGATGGGAGGGGAGGGGGAAAAAAGCGGGACGCCGTTTTAAGGACAATTGACCGTAAACGACGACTTCAGATGACGCTGACGTTGGCAAGTTCAGTTTTGCAGTTGGAGAACTTGCTGCTTCTCAGTTTCCCCTCTTCACTCGGTCTTTGGAACATCCGTTCATGATTCGGGGGTGGGGGGGGGGGGGGGGGTAGCGGCGTTGTCTACTCTTTGCGGGGGTAAACAAAAAGGAAAGTGAGATGTGAGAAGTGATGAAATGCTAAGCGGCGCGCCGCGCAAATGTCAGCGCGCTGAGTCACTGGTGGGCCATCTGGATGTGCAGCCTCACTAAGGAGGTGTTCTCTGGGTGGACCAGGTGGATGCACACGCACATATACACACACACAGATGTACGCACACACAGACACACATATATGCACACACATACATAAACACACCCACACACACACACACATAGCGCGCGCGCGCACACACACACAAATGCACATACACACACACACATATACACACACGCACACACACTCACACACACAAACTGATAGGGATATGAGTAATCGCCAAGCTAGGGTGTTTAGTGTGGGACCTGACAGACAGTTCCTCACCGACCACACAGCTGCGTCCAAAACCACGTGGACACGTTGAAAAACAACAACAGCATCCACTTCAACAGAGATGAAGGACCCTGTTTAAGCTGCCAATCTGGGGCCTCTGTCTGTCAAGACAGAATCAAATCCACAGGTTGATGACAGTCCTCCTGCCTCTCTCCACTAGCCTGGTCCTAACCAGACCCTCGTACATTTCATTTGTACAGAGAGTCTGGTCTCGCTCCATTGACAACGTTTACTTCCTTGTAGGCGGGTACTCTGTTGAAGTTTAAAACTATTGGATCTTCCCAGAGCCACTCTGATCTGCCATAACCAATCGCTAGCGTTCGCCTTAGCCAATTCCTTCGCTACTACTGTAACAGAGCTAGCTGCCGTAGCTGGAAAATCAAACTGTTCCCGAACCCCGTGGGGAGGAGGGCCACAACATCATGGCCACCAACAAAACTCAGCAAAACTTGTTCTTGCTCCGGCTTTAGCTTATGGATATTCGGCAGCGTTGCCACAACGGACCGAATGGCTTCGCTCGCATCTTTCTCCGCCGCCATTACGGAACTACAACACAAACTAGCGCACGACAGCCACTCCCTCTGTTCGCTGATTGGCCGCTAGAAGATTAACCGGAGACATCTGACTTACTTACCTCATGGCCAGACCTAGTACAGAAGCAAAATCTAAATTGAGCAGAAGTATGCCCCGTCAATCTGAATGAAAGAAGAAGCTGTTAGTCAATGGCTGATTGGCTGCCCGTACGTCAATCCCTCCCTCCCACACCCCTCCCACACCCCTCCTCCCCCTCACCCCTCCTCTCCCACTGTCCTCTTTGTCATTGACAAACACATTTGCTAGTCCCTCCAGAGTGAGGGGGCTGCTCCTGCAGAGTCGGCCCAGGGAGAGTGACAGATTGTGGGATGCTTCAGGGAAGATAACCCCCTCTGGGCTCCGTGGGGGAGGGTGTGGGGGGGCAGAGGTTTTTAGTTCTGGGACTTGCTCTCAAACAGTGCTAATTGGTCCCCAGATTCCAGCAGGATCATTGAGGGCTCCAGCCAGGCTATTAATTAGGAGCCAGTGCAAGGCAACAGTTAGCTGTCTTTCTGCTCTGGCTATGTCACGCTGTTGATCTCTCTCCTGTCTCGTTATTTGTCTCTATAGATCTATTTTTTGTCTGTCACTGGTCTCTCTCCAGTAACTCTCCAGTCTTTCTTCTGTCTCTCTCTCTTTCCAGCCTTTACTCCAGTCTCTCTCTCTCTCTCTCTCTCTCTCTCTCTCTCTCTCTCTGGTGGTCTAATGGCGTGCGGGCTGAGAGTTCACAAGTTGTGAAGTTTACAAAACCACAATTCGGTCGAATTACATTTCGCTAACAGTCAAGACTCAGATAAAACGAGAGCTCACTGCTCAAAGTGTGCTTTTGTGCGTTTTCGTGCATGCAAGCTCGTGTGCGTGCATATATGGTTTTTGAGTGTGTGCGACAACAACAACAAAACTTCCAAGAAAGAACAGCGTCCTCATCTTCGTACCCAAGCCCCCACGCGGGACTCGGCCAACCACGCCCAACCAGGTACCCCGTCTCTCCAGCTACAATCTGCCAACCGTCAAGCTTCCAATGGAGCACAATAGAACAAAACCGAACACAACAGGGACTCCGCGGTACACAAAAGAACACAAAAAAACGAATCCAAACTCCGCACAACACCGTAGAACACAATAGAAGGCGCTAGAAAACAACCAAACGCCCAGTGCAGATGACAGCTCGAGGACACTTCCCCTGGTCCTGTGTGACTCCTGGCAGTCCAGGCCCGGTCCCTCTCTCTGCAGCGTGACAGCTGGAAGCGGAGGTCTAACCAGTAGGCGCAAATGCATTTTTAAACAGGCACAACAATAGACAGCCAATGAACGCGTGGCGGCGGCGGCGGCGACGACACGCCGCGACGGGTCCTTCATCTGTGTCGGCGTCCCCCCTCGGCCGGCCCAGAACAGACACGGGCTGACACACACACACACACACACACATGGACGCACGCAGCCATACATGGACATACAGACCCATAGACACACACAGACTTCCACACAGACATCCACACAGACACACACCTCACATAAACACACTCGCATACTGTAGACACATACACACACACACCCACACACAGTGCTGGGAATAGCTGTCATTCATCACCTCTTTCTCCACAATGGGTCCTCTAAAGGGGTCATCTTTCAACTAAAGCACTTCCCCACAACTGCGGGCCAGCCTAACACTGCCCCCCCTCCTTCCCCTCCTTCCCCTCCTCCCCCTCCTCCCCCCCTCCCCTCCCTTTTTCTCCTTCCAACCTCTGTCATCCTCAGTCCTGCCACAATGTCTGACTCACTAACCGATAACAACCGGGTTTTTTTCTGACCATTAATATCCTGGTTACGGTGGCTACCACGCCGTACTCACTTGTGATTGGCTGCGTCAGGGCGGGCACACCTGGACATACAGGCTAGATCAAACCAAAGAGCTGACCGTCGCTGACAGAGTCCCAGACGGGGGATGTTTGCGTTGTTGCAAAGTAAAAGTTGAACGTTCCTGTCTCGGGGTCCTGGCCTCCAGCAACCGAGACCACATGAGCCCAGGTTTCCGCGGTGACGGTTCTCGGGCATTATTGTCTGTTCAACAGGGTTCACTGTCTCTCTAAATGGGCTGTTTTCAACGATGCCATTTTCAGGACTAAGAGCTCTTGTGTCCCATGTCTGTGTGAATAATGTATGTTCGGTGGGAACGACTGCTCCTCCTCCTTCATGCTCCGTGTTATGATTCAGTGATCGTCAGAGTGACGGTTGGTGACCTCGCTCAGTGGGGATACAAATGTGGTTTCTGAGGGAAAAGCCTGAAGTTAGGGTCAGACTAGAGTGTCTGGTCTCTTTTTGTCTCCCGCCCATAGTTGGCACACACACACACACATACTCTCGCTCTCACAAGAACATACTCTCCCACACACACGCACACACACACAGGGTGAAAGCTGAAGTTACAGTCAGACTAGAGTCTATGTCACTATTCTCCTGCTCATCTCACCTCTCCATGTGTTTGGTCTATGGGAAGTTAAAGGGATATTTCACCAACTCTATAGGACTTTGTCAGAGGAAGATATTCATAACATCTGACGTTTGATTTACGGAGGGATATGGCACCAATGTGTCATATTCCTAAAGGGTTTGATTCTCTCTGAACTCAAACTCTACATTTCATGACATGTCAAACTCTCCTATTCACGCATTCCTATGTTCTTTAAGGGCAAATATCTTATGGCGTCTGACAAACCTTTCAGAGTGAAATATCTCTCTAACAATGAATCCCATTACAGCTCGACGTTTTCTTCTTCTTTTGCCACCAACAATATGTCTGTATCGGCTACTGGTGAGATACAGAATGCATTGTCCTCATGAACATTCAACATGGTTTCCTTTGTTTATGCTTTTTTTGATTGCAGGTACACATCAGCACAACTATAACCACGTGGCTCTAGGTAGCCCAACACGCACACCTAAGAATGGTAAGAACAAAACAACACCTTCTCGCAGTAGTCTCCAACCCTGTTCCTGAACAGCGACCTGTCAGTCGATGGAAGCCCCGACACTGACCTACCAAATGACTAAATGTAAATGTAGCACACCCGATGCCGATGGCTACCTTGCTGTCGCGTTGAATCGGCTTCGTAAACAGCTGTAGGAGGAGCAGAGAACATTCCGAAAGGTAGCTCTTCAGGAACAAGGTTGGAGACCCATGCCTCAGTGTCTAGGAAACAGACTTAAAGCCTTCCTTACAGAAGACCCGACGTGGCTGACACCTTTGAAGCCAGCCCAGTCAATAGCAGCCGAGAACGAGAAGCACTAACGCTGATTTAGTTGGTGACATGATTGTGTGAAACATCCCTTGACATTCACCCCTTGATATTCTTCTCGCAAAAAAAAAAAAAGAACAAAAAAAAGAAATGAAATGAAAAAAAATATTCCTCCTATTGAGATGCAGGCTTTTGTTGAAGTCTGAATAACCCACGTGTCATGTCTCATAGCTATGGACATTTATTTTTCTGACCGGGTGAATGAATTTCCGACGGGCCCCAGTGACTGTCTGTCATCTTTTCTAAGGGAACAGGATTGGATGTGGATCCGGTTAATGTTGTGTTAAGGTCATCCTGTCCCCTGGACCTCCATAGACAGAGTGAAGTGACTGGATCCACCCTGTCATCCAGCGAAGGAGGCCATTAGCTGAACCTCCTGTTCTCCATCAGGAAAATCACCTTTTCCTCCCCGTTTTCTAGGGCTGCCAATTTTTATTCATTGCTAGAGAGAGAAACGGGGGCAGGAAGAGAGAGAGAGAGAGGCAAAGGGGGGAGGGCAAGAGGAAGAGAGGGACACTTGGAGGAAGGGAGCGAGAGACAGAGAGAAAGAGGGCCCGAGAAAGGGAGGGCGGGAGAGAGAAAAGGAAATAATGACTGATAAAAAGAGAGAGAAAGAGACAGACAGACATGCAGACAAAGAGAGAGGCAGACAGAGAGACAGAGACAGATTGAGAGAGACAAAGAGAGAGAGAGAGAAACAAAGAGAGAGAGACAGAGAGAGAGAGAGAGTTATCCCAGCGGGACAGATGGGTTCACGTGTGGAATAGGGCTGGTTGAATAAGGACAAATGGTGGAGCGAGGATATTGAGAGAAAGATACTTTTTTGGGGCGGGGATAAAAAGGAAGAGAGGAAAAAATCTACTTTCCATTTTTGTGTTTGTTTAACTTGGTCCCTCTCCGACTGATCTTTATTTCGTGGAGGTCTGTGTTCAGCCTCTCTCACACCCTCCAGCGATCAGCAAGCTTTCAAAGTCCCCAAAATCGGCAGTCTGAACCGGGAGCCTCGCGTGTGCAAAATTGAGCGCGTGTTCCATTTCACACATAAGCAGGGTGACACCCCCCCCCCCCCCCCTCCGTGCAGAGCCTTTGAAATCTATAGGACAACACGAAAAAACCCATGGCAACAACACGCCTTTACACACCAGCTTTGATCACAGGACCCCTTGAAATGTGTGCTCCGTGCTGTCGCCAGATTACACTCTGCAGTCGAGGCCCCCAGAGCTGTCTCGACGAGGCGGCCACGGGCCCCGTGAGAACTGAGGGGGCCGATACGCGATCCCTGCATGATCTGTGAGACGAAATCTCTGGGGTTTGATTGGGGCGGTCTGGATGGGGCGGTTTTGATGCCATCGCACACTGAACGGGTTTTGTGCGGTGGAGCGATGGAGGGTTTGACTGAATGTTGTTCCACGTCATCTTCATGCTGCTGAACTGTTTGTTTTTCACTTGGGTTTGTTAGCTCACCGATCATTGAGACGTGGTAAGTTGTATACGCGAACACACGCACACACACATGCTCTCCCACACACCCACACACTCGCGTTTCCACGCAAACACACATGCTCCCAAACACACACACACGCACCCTTGTCTCTTTTTGTCTCCCACCCAGTCACTCACACAGACACTCACGCATGGTTGCACACGGTGCACCCACACAGATGCACACTCGCACACACATACTATCTCTCCCTCTCTCTCACACACACACACACACACAAACACACTCCATTTCCACTTAGTATGTGGTGTGGTGGTATTGTGCATTGTGACATAGCAGTGAAATGTGTTTGGTTTGAAGGTAGCTAACAGCATGCTACAGTACGAGTCAATTTTCCCCTTGTGGAGGGAGTGTTGCAGACAGTTCCCTCACAGCTCCCTCCTTGTCCTCCCCAACCTCACCCCCTGCAGCTCTCTGGACCCCTGCTGTCATCCCTCCCTCTCTCTCTCTCCCTCCCTCCCTCCCTTGCCCTCTCTCTCCTTCTCTTTCTCTCTCTCAAAACCCTTCCGCCCCCTGGTCTCTGTTATCATCTGTTCCTCTCTTCCGTCACCCTTAAACCTCAACTCCCCCTTCCTCCCTCACTGCATGCCTTTTCTCTCTCTCTCTCTCTCTTTCTCTCTCTTTTGCTCTCCTCCTCCCTCCATCCCTTCTTTCTCTCTTCTGCAGCAGATCCCCAACCCTATTTTTATCTGCCGGTTGGAGGCGAGTCTGGAGCCGCACCCTTGCCCACTGCACTGCGTGACAGACTAGCAGTCCACAGGGGGAGGGAAAGATGGAGGGAGGGAGGGAGGGAGGGAGGGAGGGAAAGGGTGACAGAGAGGAGAGAGAGGGTGAGAGACGAAGAGACAGGAATTGAGGAGAGAAAGAGAGAGTGAGGAGAGAGAGGATTGGGGAGATAGAGAGAGAGAGAGAGAGAGAGAGTATGAGGATCGGTGAGAGAGAAAGAGAGAAAAAATCGGTCGAATCTGTTGGAGAGGGACAATTGGTGGAGATGGTGAAAGTAGAAGAGAGTACAAAAGACAGTCTGGAGGAAAGTGGGTGGAAGTGGAGAGATTGGAGAGGGGGAGGAACACAAGGTGAAACATGGCCAAAAGTGGAAGAGAAGTAAAGGGTAAACGAAAGAATACAGCGTAGGGAGAAAGGGACGGGGAGAAACAAAGAAGAGGGAGAGAGCGAGAGAGCGGGCGATCGAGGGCTCGTGTCCAGATTCCCCAGCGTTCCTCTCTGGCATCGTATCACATCGCATCAGTCAGGGCCAGGGCACCGCTCCACTGCGCTCCCCCTCCCCCTTCCATCTTTCTCCCCCCCTCCGCCCTCCCTTCCCTTCCCTTCGTCCCCGTCTCCCCCTCCGCCCCCAATCTCATCCACCCTGCCTCCTCCCCCCACCCCCTCCCTCCCTCCCCCTCCTGTCTGAGCCCAGGGCACCAACTGACACAGGCAGCAGGGACACTCCCGAGCCAACATCTGTTGTTTGTTGATCTGTTGTTTTTGGACCGCTGTCACCTTGTCAACGTCCACCCCCGTCCACCCCTGTCCACCCCCCCCCCCCCCCCCGTCCACCTGTCCAGCCTTGACCAATGGCTCACAGAATGTTAACCCCCTCCCACCTGTCTGGTCTTGCCCAACCGCTCACGGTGTCCAAAGACCACCACTACCTCCTTCCACCTCACACTCCCCCGCCTCCCTTCCTCCCCCCTCCTCCTCCAGCAGGTCTGCTCTGTGATCGTTGCCTGTGGTCTGAATCTGGATCTTTTTCTTCATCCTTTTTTTGCCCTGTGGGGGGGGGGATACTGAAAACCGTTTTCTTCCTCCTGTCTGTCTGTGTGTCTCCCCAGAGAACAATAGGTTGAGCGGGATCCTGACCTCGCAGACGGAGCCCTACGACCTCTCCTTCTCCCGCTCCTTCCAGAGTCTCTCGCACCTACCGCCCTCCTACGAGGCGGCCGTCAAAGCCGACCTCAACCGATACTCCTCCCTCAAGAAACTCAGTAGGTTCACTTAAGCTCTCCGGTGGCCTGCTGGCTGCGAGACAAGAAAAAAAAAGAAAAAAAAAAAAGAAGCTGACTTGGCCTTTCTGCCTCTCAGACTCACCGACCTGCATGTTAAAGAACACTGCATTAGTCAGTCGGAGGCCCCAGACGGCTGCCGAGACGCAGTGAGCTGTGCGATCTTAGCGAAGCTCATCTTCTGCCGTAGCTATCCGGGGTTATAAACTCTTGACTTGTTTTTCCTTCTCCGACTCCACTGATTGGGTGATGAGAGTGCGGAGAGAAATGTGCACATCTCATCCCCGATCAGTACCATCATACCGGGATAGTCATTTAGCAACCCCCCCTCCCTCCCTGCACGGTCCCCCGGAAAAAAAACCGCATGAGTCATTGATATTCTACGTCAGCTCACGGGCCGCTCCTCGCAGCACTAGCCACTGGTTCTCTGTGAGCGTGTAACCACATTAAGCCGCAGCTTGTGCAAGGCCCGGCGCTGTATTGATTTAGTGTGGTATGCTGGATTCCGCCGCGTAATGAGGTCTCATCTCATGGAATCTTCTAAGTGGAACGAAAATATTCCTTAAGGCATGTGTAATTGCATCATGGCTGGCCCACTTTTCTTTTGGCTGGCGACCAAAGTGAGCGGATCATTCAGACTCTCCTTCTCCTGGCTGTCGGGAGTCAACAGGGGACGTCATTGCGCCCGCTAACACGCCCTGTGCGCCCGCCAACACGCACAGGATAGTAGATAACCAACTTCTCCGACAAAAGTGGCAACCAAGTTCACAAGGTGTATAATAACTCACACGGGTATTTAGGTGTATTATTAAGCTCGTGATTCCACACGCTCTTTTAAAGAGAATAATGATTGAATCAAGCGATGTTTTGACCAAGTGGAAAACACGAACTGTGCTCCCAACTGTCAAACACAATGGACTGCAGTCCAGTCAGAGAAGCACAATGCTTTTTGCCAGCGAGTTAAAAACGTAGAACAAACCGCGGGCAATGCCATCCCAGCAACCTTTGTCTCTTTCCGATTCTAAAAACCAAATAATTTGTTGCAGCAAATAGCCAAAAGGCTTAGCCGTTTCCCTTTGTTACTGCACTGGTTGTCTTCGCTCTGATAGATCATTTGGAAAAGTGCTGGAGGGAAGATAGAACAGCAGTTTCTTTGTTGGAATAATAAAAAAGGAGAACTTGGTCTTTGTGCTTATGAATGTAAATTGATGTATAAGTGAAGCATAAGCAGATAGTCTAGCGTGTGCGGTACAGAATACATATTATTATTCATTCATTCCCTTTCAGATTTTCGCTGTCCAATGATTTCCTAATTTAGATGTGAAAGATTGCAATCTGTTTTTTAATGCAGAAACAAATTGTTACATACCCCCCCCCACCCCCTCTTTTTATTTATTAACCACATTACACTTCAATGTCAACTTTCACAACTTTCTCTACTCCAAATTAAAGACTGGCAATTCAGAAAAGGACCTGAAAACTGCAGTTGATCTATAGTTCCGTGTCTTTAGGCCTAATCAGACCGGCATGTTCTATAGAGTATTCTTTGCATTGATAATAAAGGTGGAAAGGTCTTATCTTAATAATTCAAAGTATCAGATGAATGATATTAGCGTTCACCTCTGTGTCGCTTCAGCAGTTAAACATTCATGGATCTCGTCAGGAAGAATGGAATGGACCCACGGGACGTGCGCTTTGGCAAACTGCACCACTGATGTCTTTGTGGGCTTGAACTTTAAAGATTTCCATTTGCTAAATCATTTATGCCACAGCTCCAGTCAGTCATCGTCGCTGACATGGGGATGTGGACGTGTGCCTGTGTGTGTGTGTGTGTGTGTGTGTGTGTGTGTGTCAGTACGAGCTAGTTTCCTGAGAGAGACTGACGGTTGATGGATTCCATTCAGAGACAGCTAAGAAACACGCATGTGAGGAAAAAAAGCTTGTTTGTTCTTCCACAGTAACCAGCCAGCTTCTATGCAAGTCTTCAGTTTCATTTCTTCACCGGCTCTTGTTGCTCACTTAGATTACTCATAAATCAGCTCGAGTTACCTCAAGGACGTTCAGAGTTCATTTCAAAACTGGCACGTGATGGCGTCCGGGCGTTGATACGATCGGGGCTTAGCCTAAGTATGAAATAGTCTACCCGTGTGCGAATATTTCGCATTTTGACAGTGTGCTTACACACTTTAACGTGACCTTTGTAAAGTTCAGCCCCTCCACCAGGAGACCCTGTAGAATCCCAGATTCGGCCTTGGCTGGAGTGGAGCTGGCGTGTGCAGAGCATGTAATAAGATTCATCCAGACATCCGTATCCATCTCCTCTTAGTCTCCTGTCTCTTCGCAGGGTTAGCGAAGGTGACGTACAGATTTGATTCCGATGTTGTGTGCATCGCATGTGATGGTCTCTCTCACCTACCTTTACCTCTATGGCTAACCTCCCTCCCTCCCTCCCCGCCCAAACCACTTACAATGTGTTCTCCGTCTTTCTCGATTCTTATCACCCTCATCTCTCTCCCTTGTCTCTCGCCCCCCTCTAATCTCTCTCCCTCATCTCATCTCACGCCCTCATCTCTCTCTCCCCCCTCTCATCTCGCGCCCTCGTCTCTCTGTCCCCCCTCTCATTTCTCTCCCCCATCTCTCTCTCCCCTCTCTCATCTCTCTCCCCCATCTCTCTCCCCCCTCTAATCTCTCTCTCCCCCCTCTCATCTCTGTCCCCCATCTCTCTCCCCGTCACATCTTTCCCCCTCTCTCCATCCCTCTCTCTCCACAGCAGATAAAGATGTGGATGACTACTACTCCAGGAAGCGTCACCTTCCTGACCTGGCTGCGAGGAGCACCCTTCCCCTCCACGTCATCAAGATGAACCAGGAGCAGGTGCGGCCTGCTCAGCAGAACACCACGACCACGTACTGCTCATGACACACAACACGTCATATTAACACATCATAGTGTGTATTTGATCTTCAGCTGTTCTTTCCACATGCGTTTTAGTATTTTTTTTGTGTATTTTTTTTTTTATTACGTTGCCTTGGACGACTAACTGACTAAAATGTCACATGTAATCAATGCAATACCAGCTAGGACACGCAGAAACACCCAACCAGTTTTTTTCTCATTACTATTTATAATGTAGGCTCTCTCGCGCATAAGCAGGAGGTATTACTACACTGTGCCTAATCAGGCATCTGTTTGTGTTTCATCATCTCTTTGTTTGAAGCACAATACATCACCCTGTTGAGTCTGTCTTCTCGCAATGAGTCTTCTTGTGGAGCTCCAGTAGTTTACAAGTGAACCCCTTTGTAATTTCCATTAAGAATGATCGAGCCAGATGTATTTAGCATATCACTAACAACCCACCCCTCTCATCCCTGTGATCATCGCCCTCTCCCCACCCCAACCCTCTCCCTCCCCAGCTCCAGCAGCAGCAGCTCCAGAGCCAGCCCCCCCAGGCTCAGGTTCCCCAGCCGCCTCCCCAGCAGCAGGCCCCCCAGCAGCAGCAGCCCCCCCAGAGGCAGAGACCCCGTCGCGTCCAGAGGGCCATGTCCCAGGACCGGGTCCTGTCCCCCCAGAGGGCGCCCGAGCACGACTACAACACCTCTCCCTACGGCATGTCCCCCTATGGGGGCCGCATCCTGTCGGACGAGCAGCTCCTCTCCGCCGAGCGCCTGAGGTCTGAGGAGAGACTCCTCTCCCAGGAACGCCTCTCCTCCCAGGACCGACTGTACTCCAAAGACCGCATGTACTCCAAAGACCGCCTGCTGTCTCAAGACCACATGTACCCGAAAGACCGTCACTTCTCCCAAGACCGCCTGTACTCCCAGGACCGCCTCTACTCCCAGGACCGCCTCCTGTCCCAGGATCCCTTGCTGTCGCCCGACAAGATGATCTCGCTGAAACGAGGCGTGGTCAGCAGCGTTTCCGGCGGTTTCCGCGGCGGCAGCGGGGGCGGCGGTTTCAACGACAAGTCAATGTCACGCGCCATCTCACACACGGACGTGTTCATGCCGACCACGCCGAAGACGGACCGATACCAGATGACCAAAATGCACTCCCATCCCAGTGCCTCCAACAACCCAGGGGCAGTGGGGGGAGCGGGGGCGTCCGGGCACGCCAACACGTTATCCATGAACCAGACGTCGTCTAAGAGGCAGGCTTTCGCCTCCAGAAGGACCCACACAGTGGAGCAGCTCCACTACGTGCCCCAGCATCACCAGCAGCAGAACCAGCAGCAGCACTACCGCACTGGCAGCAAGACCGAGGTGACAGTCTGAGCTAGCAAGCAGTTAGCAAATTAGCAATCAGCCAATTAGCGGTTGGCTAATTAGCCGTTAACCACCTAGCGGTTAACGGCTAGTGCCATTGTTAGGGAGGGAGGATTGGGCGTTGTGGATTTGGGGTTAAGGTTTGGGGGATTCTGGCCTTGTATAAAAGGAGAATAAGTGTAGGATGTGGACATATTCACACACACTCCTTCAAAGTCAATTTTTCCTGTAAAATCAATCAGAGTTTAGACCACGCACATCTTCTGGCCTTGTCTGGCATTTTCCAGAACCGATGGAGACACACAACAGCACTCTGCAGACTGAAGTGATAACCGTTCTTAAGTATCCATTAACCCAGCATACCCGGATACAAATAATTCCGCAGTACTGGAGTGGGTAGGTGGGAGTTGAGGTTTCTAACCATTAATATCCGTAGTCCTCGGTACTAGATCTAGCACTCTTCATCCATGTCGGTTTGTGTAAGGTGAGCTCTAATGAGAACCCATGGATCATGCCTGGATGAGGAGGTTTTAGTGCTCTTTCTCCCTCCAACCAATCTATTCTGTGATCTTCTACGGCAACTCTTAAGGGCTTTGCATGGTTAACCACACAGGCCGATGTCTCCATGACAACACATGACCAGGGGTGATGTACCGGGAAGAACCTGTAATAATAATGAAAAAGAACTTTATAAATATATAAATATATAAAACTACCATTTGTAATTCCAGTCCTACTCATAGCTATAGAGGATTTTAAAGAAATGAAAAACGGATGTTATTAGCATTTCTTCTGTGGATGCTTCTGACCGATGTTCTGTTTCTGAAAACCATGAAGACGTTTTGTGGGTTATAAAGCACAATCAATTGAGAAAATTTTCTGTTCAGTTTAGATTTTCCTGTTTTGTTCATACGTTTGATCAGTGATGGCTAGCTTGTATCAGTTATTAAAGCGACGGCAGGTTTCTTTGCTTCCAGTAGACACGTGTAAATACGCTATGCTAGAGGCAGTATATGGACAAGTCTGTACTGGTTGAATTTTGTATTAGACTGTCTCTGTTTTCAGTAGATTCTGAACAAAAAAATCTTCACCGTTTTGTGAGTTCAGACTAGAAAATACCCACTTAACCAAGTATTTGACAGGATCAACTAATAATATTCAGTGTGTGTGTCTTTGCAAATCATGTTTGTAGAATGAGAAGTGAATGAATGTGTTGTTGATAAAGATATACCACTATTCATATTTGGATGTAGACTATGTTCCATTGACTTATAAAAGGAGTTGAACATCATGATGACTGGCTATAATGTTTGTTGCGGTAGGGGTCTAATAAACCATCCATATTTTTCTAAACATTCAGCCTGCCTCAATCAGTCTTCATTTGCCTACATACACAGTGTCTTTACATCAGATACATACTGTATATTATAACCATCAGGCTTGCTTACGATCCAGAATGCTGTACAACTGCCAAATTCTGAACACAGCAGCATAGTTTAGCCTGGGGTAGCTATTAATCAAAAGTAGGTTGGCTATCTAACTAAGACTAAAACTAAATCTCTGTACACGGTTGACCCAGTCTAAAGGGTCACCGTTTCAATTGTGTAGGCTACTGTATGTCATAGGCCGACAGCCTCATTTGACAGCTTAACCATGAGTTACAGCAGTGCTCAGATGTCGGTCAGAGCACTATTTTACTTTGACATGTGATGTATTACTTCAGACTTTAAAGCGAGTGCGATTCCAGACCTTCTTTAAATTCATCGAAAACCTTCCAAAGCGACCAACGACGGTTCCCCGCAATCACATTCCTCCACCAACACAAAAGACTGGGAAATACGCGAAATAAGTTTCGCTTTCCAATTTACACCCATTCTCTAACCCATCAGCATTTAGATAGAAATATGATTCGGCGATCAGAAATAATCTGGAAATGGAGGGAATAGGGACCGAAGTTTGCGAGGTGAGACAAGGTGCACAAGGGGCCACGCACACACCCAAGTTGACAGATGAACAGGAACGAGGGGGAAACTGGACGAGTGGTAGCCTACAGGGCGTGCCATGAAATAATCAGAAGCTTTCAAACTGTCGCTATGCATTTTATATTGCGTCCTCTTGTTTAACAATACGCTATTTCTCCCTCTCCTCTCCGGTTTTTATGTCGACGTGATGGCTGTGGACCTGTTTTGTTGTTTAAATATTCAGTTTAGGCTGTCTGCCTCGCATCCCATCGTTTACTCTCTGCTTGGCTGGTCTCTTGTTATGCCAGGTATTTGAGGACTGTCATCTCCGGAATAAACCTTGAGAGAAAAAGGTTTTCATCCATATACAACTTATTTTCCTACCTCAGAGAGAGCCATGAGACTAGACAACAGGGCATCTAGGACAAGCGTAGCGAACTGCAGTTACAACAAGGCCTAGTTCCTCTATTACTTTTTATATGACTACATATACTTCTGGTCATCCATTATCAAATTGAAGTCCAGAGATGTCCATACACAGCACTAGTATAACAAATAGTTTTTAGATCACATCCTGTTTCTACACAGATAAAGATTTGTGTGGCTGCATGATTGCACCGTGGGATTGTCGCTCTGCTGTGTCTAACCGTAATCCATCAGCAGACGAGTCAATACCTGCTGTTAGGAGACGCACACACTGAGAAAAGGGTTCAGGAGGCACAATTAAGGTGGCTGCAGGACTTATGAGACAATAAAGCTCGGCTTTGACAAGAAACATGGCGACAAAGAGTGGCGTTGCAGAGAGAGAAAAGAGTGAGTCTCCAACACTGTCCGTCCAACCATTTAGATCATGATGAACGAACCAGTAAATATAACACAATCCAACCGAGTCACTTCAATTCACCGCACTATTAAGTCAATGAATGTGTTGTACTGTGCACTGCACACACACACTGCAGGTCCAATGTTCTTCCTGGAGAAAAACAGGAAATAGTTGCGATAAGCCGTTTTTCAATGTGTTATCCACACAGCCGTAGTTTTCGTAACTCAGTTAAATCCCACACAATTCCCTGCTTATCTCGCACGGCACAGGACCCAGACCCAATACCAGTCATTCGGGGTAATCCACACATTGTAGGCAGCTAACAGACATTTGTTTTACAACAGATGCCATATTGAGATAAACATTTAATTAGCAACTCATCAACTCTTGTCAGAGCTAATTACCCCAGTCCTCAGCCCAGCCAACACTGCTCAGCTCACAGGGACAGGGGTCTGGGAGAGGCAGTGGGTTGGGAGAGGCAGGGGGATGGGAGAGGCAGTGGGTTGGGAGAGGCAGGGGGTTAGGAGAGGCAGGGGGTTAGGAGAGGCAGGGGGTTAGGAGAGGCAGGGGGTTGGGAGAGGCAGGGGGTTGGGAGAGGCAGGGGGTTAGGAGAGGCAGGGGGTTGGGAGAGGCAGGGGGATGGTTGAGGCAGGGAGGTCGGTTTTTGCTAGGGACTGGGAAAGTGGGGATGGTGGGGGAGGAGGATGAGGTCAGGGACAGAGATGGGCTGGGATAAAAGGACAGAGGATTGACAGAGAATAGGATGGAGGTAGGAAGACCGTGGAGCCTGCTCAGAGCCCAACATCTCTGCCTCCCCCCAGCCGTATCAGCCATGAACAGTAGGGGGTTGCGAAGGGATGGATAAGGGTAACTTTTATCCTCACACAATCCCTTTATACCTCCACGAACCACGAAAGAGCCTGGAGCCCACAAAACACGACAACAACCCAGGAATAAAACACATCACCTTCCATTGTTGTCGCAGTCGTCCGTCTGCAATTAGTATTCCGGTTGCTTACGTATCACACACACAGCAACGTCACACACGCAAGTTAGCCCATTCCTCGGACTGACCTGTAACCTAGCAACCGGCTGACGTCGCACAGCACAGCGGATTATTACCATTCTGAGCATGAGTCCCCTTTGATAGATTCTACCCTTTCTACTCCGACTCTCTCCTCAGGACTGTGCTACATGCCGGTAGCACTCCCACACCACCCTCCAAATATGAAATATGAACTGTCGTGCTGTTTTGTGTGTGTGTGTTATTTATTTATTTTGGTCAGGGGCCCTTTAAAAAACAATAGCAGCGGCGAGCCTTAACAATCACTATGGTTCGGGGAGCCAGAAGCTGATCCACTGAGAGGCCCCCTCGCAAACAGGAAGGTGAGGGAACTTTCTCCGCTACTGGATCCACAGCGCCGAGTTCTCCAATGGATTCAGTCAACAAACGGCTCCAAACTCATTTTCAAGTGCGTGTAGCCTATGGGAAAAAAAGTGTAAACATAATTTCTCTCTTCTGCGAGGATGTGCGCTCCACCAGTGGAGGAGAGGGAACGAGGAGGCCGCCGCACGAGCGCCTTGCCACACCACCAGACGCTGGCCACATCTATTTTCCTAACCCCACCTGGAGGTGTAATTTGCGAGTTCGACACAAATTGCCTCCCTCTGCATTATTGCTTCCTTTCTCCTCACCCCCCCCCCCATCCGACCCTCCCCCTCACTCCTCTCTGTCTCTGAGCGCATTGTTAGGGTTCTCCAATAACCAGTTAAAGGAGACACCGGGGAGCCTGGGATGATGAGAGAGAGGAAGAGGGAGGGATGGGAAGAGATAGAGAGAGAGCAAGATGTAGGGAGGGAGAGGAAGAGATAAAGAGAGGGCGAGAGAGGACGAGATAGAGAGGTAGAGGGAGGGAGAAGGAGAGAGAGGGAAGGAGTGGTCGAGGGAAAGAGGGAAAGAAAACGGGAGATCTTCACAGGAGAGCCCTGCTGAGGCAGCACAACTTCAGCCACAGCAGTAAAACACCATCCTTTCTTTCTTCTTTCCCTCAGCCGTCCTCCGTGGCTGTGTGTGTGCGCGTGTGCGCACCTGTCAGCACGTGTACACACACACACACACGAGTGTGTGCTTCCGTGTGCGTGTGTGCTTTCATGTGTGTTCCCTTACATGTGTGTGTTTCCTTGCATGTATGTGTGCGCGTGTGTTTCCTTGCATGTCAGTGTGTGTGCTTCCTTCCATGTGGGTGTGTGGGTGTGTGTGTGTGTAGACTGTTCATCTGGGTGCCATAGAAGGGTATATCTGTGAGACTCCAGAATGAGCTTTCCAGTTTGTTTTAGAGACGGAGGAGAGAGGGGGGGGGAGGAGGAGGAGAAGGAAAAAGGGCGAAGCGAAGGGAGGAGAGAGTCTGTCCAAATTGTTGGAGGAGAAAAAAGGCAGCTGGGAGACTGAGATTGGGGGAGGACTGCAGATGAGAGCAGCGTCTGGCTGGGAGAGGAGGCTGGGAAGTTTGAACTCTTTTGCCGAAAAAAACAGGGACTGTGTTGGAGGAGAGATAAGTGAACGCAAGGCAGGAAACAATGAAAACCAGCGACACGTTTAAATGTAAAAAAAAAAAAGAAAAGGTCTTTAGTCTTCAAAAATCATACAGGAAGTAGAAAAAGCGATACGAAACCAAATGCATTCATCACATAAAAGAATAAAGGTAGATAAAAAAAGGAACTTGTGCAGCTGTGATTGTGCCGATTAGAAAGTGAACGAAACGTAATCTTATTTCGTGTTGAAAAACTCCCATACAAAGAGTTTCGACTTCTGTTCTGTAAATAGGACCCAGAGACCAAGAAGTACCTTAGACTAACTTGCAAGCCCTTATCTTAGAGAGACTATGGTCTGCATGATTCTCTGTACTCTCATCTCCTACCAAGGCAACCACAGAGTTAAGTGAGGCTGGTTACTGTCTATCGGCTATGCTAATTTCCACCCACCTCCTGACTTTACTGGCAGATGTAAATCCCCCTAGAAAGTGACTCACAGTTACATTCAGCATCGCGGGCTGACTGTGACGTCAACACACATTCGCACATTGTGCTGGCTTTTCTGGCGTCAAACCCACAACCCTGTTTTTACCACGCATCCGTCACCTAATCCTGTTCTCCTGCAGTAACTTACCCCAGATCTGCTGTAGCAGCACCCTAACCCTAACCCAGCTCTGCTTTAATAACTGACACCAGATCTGCTGTAGCAGCACCCTAACCCTAACCCAGCTCTGCTTTAATAACTGATCCTAGATCTGCTGTAGCAGCAGCACCCTTAACCCAGCTCTGCTTTAATAACTGATCCTAGATCTGCAGCAGCAGTGCCACCCCAGCCAGGGTCCACTTGGAGGGCTTGTCTTTGGTCTTGAGGTTGAAGGTCCAGATGTAGGTGGGGCCTCTCTGGCGGGTCTTGTAGACAGGACACTGGTAGACGCTCCTCACTTCCTGCTTGTCCACCGGGACGGCCTTGATGAAGATCACAGGCATGCTGGGAGTCAGCTCCTTCAGACGGGCGTCCACCATGAGACCAGCCTGGAGGAGGAGGGGAGAGGATGAGGGTGGGAGGAGGGGGTGAGGGGGGCGGTGGTGAGGAGGTGAGGGAGGTTAGTGGGGGAGGAGGAGGGGAGAGGAGGAGGAGTGTGGTAGGAGGGGGTAGGGGGTATTGGTGAGGATGTGAGAGAGGTGGGGAGGAGTAGGAGATGAGAGTGATGAAGGGGGGTTGAGGAGGAGGATGACAACAGAGGGGAAGGAGGAAGAGGAGGGGAAAGGGGAGAGGATGAGGAAGATTGGGTGGAATAGAAAAGAATAAGGGAGGAGGATGGGAGTACAGGAATGGATTGTATTAGACATGCACAGAAGGAAATATTCCCCTGAGCAAAACAGTGAATGTCAACCTATCACAGGAATAGCACATGCAAACCCATGGTAAACTTGAAATAACACTGCAGGATGAATTTAAAGAATAACCCGGAGATCCTTGTCCTGACTTAGAATTTCTCAAAACTTTATTAAAGCCTTGAACAAGAACAAAGAGGCTGTTCTATTAATCCTGGTTGGCAGTGGAACACTAGAGCCTTTTCGGAGCAGCTTGATATTTCGGTCTCCTTGAAAAGTGGAGAAAGTTGCAGGAACTTGAGCTGAAAGTCGCGCTGTCCCGTCTGGCAGCGCACACTCAACAAACATACTGGAACAAAGCGGTCCGTCTCATTAATTAATCCCCCTCCACTTAGTAGCCAGCAGACAGAAGTTCCACCATGCTTGCCGATTTACGGAACTGAAATGTAAATCCGGTTGACTTTGGAGGGCTCAAAGGACAAAGTCGTTTACGCCTGTTTGTCTGGGTGAATTACAGCCCTAATTGCAGTCTGCAGTTGCCGTAAAACGTTACCGTGCCTTTAAACACTGATAGCTTTATGTATATTTAGGTAAATAGAAATGACGGCGGGTCACGGAGATGAGACCTCATCTCATTGGAATTCACGACCGTTTCGAAACGGCATTCTTGTTGTTGTTCGGAATCGACGTGGACCCTTTAAAATAGCAACAGTATCATGAGCACGCTCATTTATCTGCTTCGAGGGCGGGTTGAATGCGTATCCTTTTGATATGTGGTCGGCGTACCACTCGAGCGTATGTGTGCCCTGCAGTCTCTGAAGCTGTGGCAGGTCTGAATAAGCAGCACAGCTCATTCATATAGATGAGCGGGTTTATCATAAATCTTTGACTTTTTGCAGCAGCACACGGAGGGGAACAGCAGATGGAGGTCTGCTGCGTCTTCGCTTCACACCCCACTGAACCCAGCCACTGTCACAAGGCCGGCCCACAGGCTCACAGTGGAGGAGTGGAGAGGAGGAGAGGGAGAGGAGAGGGGAGGAGGAGAAAGGAGAGGGGAGGGAAAGGAAAGGAGAGTGACGGAGAGGGGAACGGGGAGAAAGGGAGGGGATTGGACGGTGAATGGAGAGGAGAGGAGGGGAGGGGGGGAGAGGAGCCGAGAGAAACGAAGAGGAAGGGATAGGAGAGGAGGAGGGGAGGGGGGGATAGGAGAGGATGAAGAGGGGAGAGGAGCTCGTCTGCTTATCCTCCCTCCAACTTTAGCGGCAGCGGTCCAAAGTGTTCCCGTGCACACTCTGCACATTCTGTAATGAAGACGTCCACAGGGAGGGCTGGCTGCGTATAGATAGAGGAGGCCTGTGATGACTGGAGTCCAGGACGAGGGAGATGTGCGTAGCGTGTCATGTTCGTACCGTTCCTACTGCACGGCGGAACGTATAGAACACGGCGACACGTCTCCGAGGAACCGGAGCTCTGTGACACCAGGAGAACGTGTCTTCAGCTCGACACAACTGAACACCACTTCTGAGATGTATATATACTGCATTATCCTCTCCGCGCGTATTAATGTACGCTGCATATATACATATATATGTGGACACACTTTTTGATAACTACATAATATGACGCAGTTGTAAAAAATGACTTAATCGGTAGTCCAACATTTATAAAATGCCATTAAATAGAACTAATCACTAATCCTCAGTTAAACACTATGTTATGCATTGAAAATCCACAAATTAGTTTATCCTTGATATATGTATAGTATATACTGTATATATGCACACACACACACACACACTGTATATACTGTATTGATAGCATAGTATACGTACAACTCTTATTATTATTAGCTAAAGTTAACAACATTAATAGGGGAGTTTTTCCCGCTCGGGGGGGTCAGAGGTCGGGTACCTGCGTGTCCCAGCGCGCCCCCTCCATATAGAGGCCGTACACGAACGCCCCCTCCCTGGGCGGCGAGGCCACGTCCTCGCGGCTCCTCTTGGTGACGTCACACTGCAGGCACATCCTGTCCAGCGGCCACTCGTTCCTGGTGGGGGAAACGCATCACAGGATGTTGCATCATAACCGGGGCCGTCGCGAGCGCCGAGCGAGGGAAGCAGGATAGTGAGAGAGCAGGGGAATGGGATGGATGATTTTGATTTCGGCGACAATTTGATTAGATTGTCACTGGGATCTTAAGACCTCCTTGTTGACGAGTGACGGGTGTAGAATGAAAAAAAAAAAAAAACGCAGGTGAGAATAAGTGAAAGCGCAGGTGACACACGACAGAACGTGCAAAAAAAACAGCAGGTATGAAACCCCCCCAAAACCACCCCAGAAGTGACTCTCTCCAGGTTACCTGCGGGCCGTGGCCTGCATGATGGCGGTGAGGAAGGACTGGGGGTTGAAGAAGCCGGCCAGCCACACGGCCGAGGGCAAGGAGAAGTCGGCCACCCAGGCCTCCAGCTCCTTGATGCGGCCCAGCAGGTCGGTGAACCACAGGACCAGGCCACACATGGAGGGGTAGGCACGCTTCGTCCAGCCCTCCGGAACCACGTCCAGGAAGATGGCGTTCTGGAGGCTCTCCATGTCGCTGGTCATCGTCAGCTCTCCCTGGAAGAAGAACGTTCCGGAAAGTTCTCAAACTGTTGCCTCGAGTCTGGGGGGGGGGGGGGGGGGGGGGGGGGGGGGGGGGCGCGGGGGAGGGGGGGGGGGGGCAGTGCTTTTATGACTTTTGAGTTAATTCACTGTGCGGGTGTTAAGCAGTGTTTGCACTAAATCAATCCAAAAACACGTGTCATTTCCTGTCTCAGGCAGGTGATGCCAGGAAGCGTTGTCTCGCCTTCGCAGGTACAGACGCCTGTTCCCCTCTCCTAACTCACCCTCACAGAACACTCATGCATAAAGAAACTAATGAAGAACAGTGTTCTGTAACAGGGACAGACAAGACAGTCTCTCCAAGAATAATGACTCGAGGTGGAGATTTATAAAAAAAAGTACATATAAAAAATTAAATAAAAACGGCGTGGTGAAACTAAGCGTCCTTCAACGTCTGATACGGCTGCTGATGAATGCGTGTTCACGCCTGGCTGTCATAACCATCCGTTACCGGGGCGATAAGAACACACAGCTGTTTCTGCCTTTTAGCCGTGAACCTCGCAAGCCCTGTCAGCACTTCCCCGAAACACTCAGATCCTCCTCAACCTGCTCCTCTTGGCCCCCAAAGCCGTCTAACCCCCCCTTCACCAAGGCTACCAGGCTGATAGAACCATTTATTTCCACAGTAAAAGAGGAAATAGGACTGGGTTTGCGGGTAGAATGGACACCGCCGCTACTAAATCAGCAGGGAGAAGTGTTCCAGTCACACTGTGGAGAGAACCAGGCCTTGTTAACCCAGAACAGGCTACTCTGCTCTGGTTCAATACTGGAGCACAAGGCAGACAAGTGCTTCAGTGCTCTCTCTACTTTACACACCCGCACACACGCACACACACACCCCCACACACAAACACACGCCGACACACACACGGATCCGCACACATATGCGCAAACACACACGCCCAGAAAGTGAACACATGCTACGCACAGACGCGTACGCGCACACAGACACCCATCCACGCACACGCACTCGCTCACGCAAACACACACACAGAAAGACTCACATGTACGAATAACACAGACACACACACGCACACACAAAGCTCCATCGTGACCTGTAATACTGAGCTAGTACTTAAGACTGGTGTCCTGACACAGTGTGCTGACGTTAAGTTATGCATGGATGCTAATGCAACAGGAAGCCAGGGTAAACAGAGGGCAGCAGCTAGCGGAGCGAAAAGCACAAGCCCAAACACATACGGCTCTAACAGACCTGACAGTCTGGAACAGTGGTAAGATCACACTCTAGAACCAGCCTGGGAGTGTGTGTGTTGGGGGGTTGGGGGGTGGGGGGTTGTAGAGAGGCTGAGATCAAACTAGGGAGAGATTGTTCGTCATCAGCAGCATCCTCGTCATCGTTACTGTCCCTTCCTTTCCCTTTCTCCTCCACCTCCATCCCCACCTCCTCCTCTTCCTCCACCCCCTCCTTCTCCACCTCCTCCTCCTTTTCCTCCTCCTCTTTCCCCTCCTCCTCCATCCCCTCCTCATCCCCCTCCTTCTCCACCTCCTTTTCCTCTTCCTCCTCCCCCTTCCCTTCCACCTCCATCCCTTCCACCTCCTCCTCCCCCACCTCCTCGTCCTTTTCCTCCTCCTCTTCCCCCTCTTCCTCCATCCCCTCCTCCTCCGCCCTCCTCCTCGTCTCTCTGACGTCTCCTCTGACGTCTTCTCTGACCTTGAGTCCGAGGCTGAGCTCGCGGAGGGAGCGCCGGAGCTCCTGGGTGAGCAGGTTCATCCTCTCACACTCCTGCAGCGCCACCACCTGGTAGGGGGTCCTCTCCTCCGCCTTCCCCAGCAGCTCCGCCATGTTGAACTCCTCCGGAAGCTTCTCCAGGATCTCCTCCAGGACCGCACGCACCTGGGAGGGGTGGGGGAGAGGAAGTAGGAGACCGAGAGTGTGTGTGTGTGTGTGTGTGTGGGGGGGGGGGGGGGGGAGTCGGTGCGAGTGTGTGAGAGTGCGAGTGAGTATGTGTGTGCGTGTATATGTGTGTGGGACAGAGAATGAGTGTGCGAGTGCGTGAGTGAGCAGATGAATGAGTGAACAAATGAAGGAGAGAGATAGTGAGTTGGGGAGTAGAGGAGTCCAGAACAGAGAGAGGAGGTGGTGAGGGTGACTAAAGAGGTTGTCCTATCATGGACACTGTAAGGTTACATAGTGATCTGATTTGGACGAGGCGATAAAAAGCTAGCGACTGTTCCTTGGCCTCTGAAGATTAAAGAATCACCAGAGATTAGACTATTGCTGTCAAATAAACACGATAAGCAGGCCTAGTGCTGACAGTCTGAAAAGTGGTTCGGGGGAGAGTAAAAAAATCCATAAATATTCATTAAAGAAATATTTGCAACAACAGCTCTTTGTCTTCAATAACAGTCAAACCCCCTTGAGAATCAATACTGCTATGACACTGTACACTATTTATGTGGTGGATGATGTTAACGACTCCTATATTCTCATGAACACCTGAGAGATCAATTGACTTGAGTTTAACATCAAACTAAGGATTCAAGGTCATAATAACTATGGATTTGTAGTTCAGATCTTGGATGTGTCTTTGTCAGCGACCAGCAGACTGAATACCTGCTGGTCGCTTTGGCGGTTTAAAGCATCTAAGCTTTAAAGGTCACACGTCATAAAGACATCCTTGCATGAACACACACAAAGGCACACACACAAAGGCACACACAAACACACACAACCCCCCTTACACACACACACACACAAGCATCAGTACACACACACACATAACACTCAACCCCCCCCCCACCCACATACCTTTTCCCAGGTGCATGCAGTCCTGGAACACGACACAAAAGCCTAAAGCAGATGTCTATGTGTGTATACAGACGCAGTCCTAAAGGGAGAAAAGAGGATTTCCTCCTCTCCTCCTTCCCTACTATCCTCTCCTCCTCGTCTCCTTTTCCTTTCCATCCCTCGTCCTCCACTCCCCCTCCTTCCCTACCATTTCCTCCATCACACCATCCATCGCCGTCCGGGGCTCTTAGACAGAGCTATCTGGCCTGTGTTTCCCTCCAGGAGGCTAATTCGGGTGACCTGGACGTTTCCTGAGAGCTCAGAATGCTTCGGGGGGGGGGGAGAGAGCTAACCTTATCTGCTTTGTGCTTTTCTAGTACCGTGCTGTAAACACTGCCAATGGAGCAGGGGCTGGGGGGGAAGGGTGGGAGGGGGGGGGGGGTGGGGGGGGGGGGGGGGCTGGGGCTGGCAGATTTTCAGAGCCTGGACAGGATGGTGGGTAGGGGGGTCAAATACCTGGGAAGACCGAGGCTACATGCGATAAGGCAGGTGAGGCTGGTGGGCTGAGGAATCCCGTAACCTCCGACTTCGTTCCTGTCAGTCACAGGAGGGGTGCTTCGACAACCCGGCACGATTAGTAATGTCTGATAGCTTCCTTATGCTCAGGTTGAAGGCAGCCTCAACACAAGACTCCCATAACGTTCCCCTAATGTTATCCCAGCATTTATACCCTTCTCACAAGATTCGCCCAGATATTTCCAATACATTCCAACGTTTCCAACGCCATTTCCCATGGCATTGCCACTCGGTTCTTCTTCCAAAGGTTCTCGTGAACGTTCCCTCAACATTCACGTAACATTCCCGCAACATTGCCGTAACTGTCCCTTCGACGTCCTCTTAACGTTCTTTTTTCTAGAACGTTCCCCCTCGACGTTGCTGGGCCACGTACCTTCTCCTCGCGGGTGGTGCCTCCTCCCTCGGCCCCCGCCCCATCTCGGGGCTGCATCTCCAGCACGGTGCGGAACAGCGTCTCAGACGTCTGCGTCAGGAAGCCGATCTCCGCGTTGGGGTGGAGCCCGTACAGGTAGGGCGACTCGGCAGGAAGCGTGTCATCGATGTACTGGAGGGAGGGAGGGAGGGACAAAGAGGAAGTGACATGTTGAAATTGTCTGTCCAACGTCTTCTTCTGATGGCTTTTAGAAAGTGTTAATGAGCCTTGTAAGGGGGGAAGTGAACATCCTGTTTCCAGACCTCTAATGAACGTAGGAGAAAAAGATTCCAGCACCTTACTTTAAATTCATTCGCAAAGCTTTTAAGTAATAAAATTGAATTTGCATAACTTAAAGTGAAATTGATTTTCTATTACAGGGTTCCGTCATGACAATGTCATTTTTTTTTATTCAACTGACACGTTTCATTAAAAAGCATCCATATGAAGCTTTTGATGGGAGAATATATTGGATTCAAATCAAGAGACACTTTATTTTATTGAGCTGCAATATTCTTGCCTAGATATCTTTTGTTGATAATGAATATAATTGAAAAACTTTACTGCTGAATAGAATACATTTTCCTCTCCCCCTCCCCCCCTCTCCCCTCCCTCCTCCCCGCTCCTCTCCCATCCCCTTCTTTGCCCCCCCCCCCCCTCCTCCCCTCCCATCCTCCACTCTCGTCTTCTCCCCCCCCCCAATCTCCTTTCTGCTCCCCTCTCCCCTCCTCTTCTCTCCCCTCCCCTCCTACCCTCCCCTCCTCCCCCCCTCCTCCCCCCTCCTCTCCTCAGTGTGTGGGCATCTCCTCCAGATGGTGAGGTTTCAGGACATGCCCTAACCCATCCCTGGAGACACACACACTACACACTACACACACCACACACACACACACCACACACACACACTACACACTACACACACACACGCACACACAGCCCTGGGGACCTCGAGGCCTTTCCAGTCCTCATGCTCCGGCCAAGTCTCAACCACTCAGCTCTCAGCTCTACAGCCAAGTGTAAATCGCTGCAGCCCTCCACGCCTGGTGTCTTTGACAGGCGGGACGTGCCCAGCCAACAGCACCCAAGCTGCAGAGTAATTAAATCCCCCCAACCCCCCCGTCCCCGTTCCCCCACCCCCGTCCGTCCTCTCCTCCCCCTGGGGAGCTGGTGGGAGGAATATGGAATGTCTGTGGGAGCCGGCGGACATTTTGAGAGCCAACGTTACTGATACGAATCTTGGCAGTTGTCAGAGTTTTGGAGAAGGGGTGAAGGGAAAGCTGCTTCCTGCTGTCACGGTACGAGGAGAAGCAGACTGCAGAGATGGACACAAGCATGCCCAGGAGAAAACAACACCACATAGTGACACGCGGCGTTTTCGTTCTCCGGAAAATCCCCAACGGCGGTTTTGTAAAAAAAATGTGGCTTCTACCTGATAAGGATAAAACTGTTGACACTTTCGATAAATGTACTCGATAAAGTTAGAGCTGTCATGACTCTAGAACGCCCTCCCCCTCCACCAGGTGTTTCTTCAGTAGATTCTCAAGAAACAGACATTATTCATTTAACTATTTTTTACTTTCCGTGATCTGAATCTCAAAGTTTCTTTTCCTATAAATGATGGATTCAAAATGTGAACACTGTAGATAAATGTACTTCATGAAGACAAAACTCTCACGATTCTAGAAAGGTTTCCTGCCCTCCACTAAGGGTTTTTCTGCAGTGGCGTCTTAAGAAACAACCAATATTGAACTCTAATATTTTTCCCCAGCTGAATCTCAAGGTTGCTTTTCTTATAGGTGCTGGATGACATCCGTGAGGTGAGCTGTGATGTGGGCTAGCTACCTGGGCGCCTCAGAGGCAGCCCCAGCGAGGCAGAGAGGCAGCAAGGCAGAGAGGCAGGCCCAGCGAGGGGTCTACTCTTCGTCAACGAGTCTGCTTGAGAGGTTTGGAGTTCTCCCTGAACCCCTGCTGCGCACGGACGACAGAACTGTTTGAAGTACAGAAAGACGTCATTGGGGAAAATGGTGGAAGAGTTTGGCTTTTTGTATACTTTCTGTTGAGTGTTTTTCCAAGTCCTGCTGCAAAGATGTTGTTTTAGTTTTTAGCTTGATAGTTTACATTGACATTCCTAGTTACACCTAAAGTAAACACCTAAATACTGTACTGGTAATCCATGACGTAAAATATACAATCAACATCCCACTGTACAGTAGAAGTGTTCAGTAGCAGTTATGTTAATTGGAGTCTTCAAAAATATTCAATATCCTCCTGGGAATTGTAGTTTCTGAGTCACACCTGACAGAAATTGTAGTCTTTGGCAACCAACTGATGGTAGTTGTAGTCTTTGGATCTCACCTGGTGGTAGCTGTTGTAGTCCATGTTTCCGGGCAGGGGGAAGCCGGGGGCCAAGCAGTGTTCTCCCTCCATCATCTCTGGCCTGATGAACTCCTCCAGGTAGGTCCGGCACAGACGGCGGTCCCAGTCATCGGTGATGTGACCTCCGTACATGATCTCCCCAAACAGGTAACGCAGGTCGTCGTACGGCACCTGCGACACACACACGGTAGCGCCCCAGGGCGGTTTCAGATCCACACACACACGTGCGTGCGCACGGACACGCGGATGCACAGGCAAGACAGGCAAACGCGCGCACGCAAAGGTCGCGCGCGCACTCACACACAGGCAGGCACGCGCGCTGTCTCTCACACGCATGCTCTCGCTCTCTCCCTCCCTCTCTCTCACACACACTCTCTCTTTCTCTGTCTGTCACATACACACGCGTGCCCGTCACCTTCGGGTTGGCCTCCAGGTAGTTGTAGAGCACGTTGACGGAGATGGTGAGGTCTCCCGTGTTGAAGGGGTAGGAGCGGTTCCAGCCCTGCGCGCCGAACTTCCGCCTCTCGGCCACCACGGCGTGGAAGTAGCACAGCGAGAACAGGATGGCCTTGAACTCGTTCTCCCGGGCGCACATCTCCAGCGTGTCCTGACCCCGACAGAACAAAGAAATCACAAAGAGGCAGACGTGACTGAGTGGAATAAGGACAACGTCACTTGTCAGGGGGGGTGTCACATACCAGGTGTGCTGACAGAACAGTTTCAAGCACTGGCACCTTCTCTATGACAACCACAGCCCCGGACCCCCCCTGCACACAGCGACTGCGGAAACGTTGAGAAAGCAATAAACTTGGGTGACGATTTTCCCTTTTTAATTGTCACAAGGTGTCAGGGCCGTCTCGTTATTCCTGACGAGGGGAGTAGAGCGGACAACGTAAACGACGGGGCGATCCGGAGGGACGGAGAGTTAGAGGCCCCCCCTGCGGAGGGACGGAGAGTTAGAGGCCCCCCCTGCGGAGGGACGGAGAGTTAGAGGCCCCCCCTGCGGAGGGACGGAGAGTTAGAGGCCCCCCCTGCGGAGGGACGGAGAGTTAGAGGCCCCCCCTGCGGAGGGACGGAGAGTTAGAGGCCCCCCCTGCGGAGGGACGGAGAGTTAGAGGCCCCCCCTGCGGAGGGACGGAGAGTTAGAGGCCCCCCCTGAGGAGGGACGGAGAGTTAGAGGCCCCCCCTGCGGAGAGGCGGACGCGGAGAGGCTCTCTGCTCCAGCGTGTGTCGCACCGATGGTACGCCCGGGGGTCATGCCGAGGGCTGCCCGACCCACCACCCCCCCCCCCCCCCTTCTCTCTCACGTCCCAAGGGAGCTGACTCTTACAACACATCCAAACTCTCTCTCTCTCTCTCACACACACACACGCACGTACATCCGGTTGCACGCGCGCACACACACAGAAACGCCCACGTCCGGATGAATGCGGACACACGCACGCTCCTACACGCACTCGGCGAGGCAGAGGCACTCCTACACGCAGACGTGGAGCTAGTTGATATTCTGTGCACGGCAGCTCTCCTCTCAGCGCAGCTGAAAGAGAAGCCGTACCCACTGCATTCATGAGCAGCGGACTGGAGAGAGGGGACGCACACACACACACACACACACACAGACAGACAAGCATGCACACGCACACTCACAGCACACACAGCCAGGTACACACAGCCAGGTACACACACATTCCCAGTGAATACACACGCGCACACACACTTTCCTAGTGAATACACACACACACACATTCCTGGTGGCAGAGAGACACAGGAGCAGACCAGAAGGGTGCAAACATGCGGGACCAGCCTTCACATTTAATGAAACGTAAACTCTCAATATTTAATAACCATGTAAATCTTGATTCGTAATTCCCATGGCAACTGTGTCAACGGCAAATGTAAACGCTGTGCTCATAACCTCTTCCGCGGATGCAATGAAAACACCTGTATATTTCACACACGTAGACAAACTTGCCCAAGGATTCATTCATTTTGAGATGAACATAGCGCAGCAAATCCTTCCCATCCTGCTTCACAGAACTGCTGCAGAAGGACCCGGAATCCCTTTCTGCACTGACCACGCCAGTTCAGACAAGTATATGCTCTTTTAGCGGTCGCTACGATCCAAAGCGACGACACAGGGACGGATTTGAACCTGGGATCCAGCAGGCGAAATGCTCTAACCACCGAGCTGCACCCACGCCGTCAGAAGAGCGAGAAAGAGAGAACCAGAGCTGGCTCTGCGGGGGCCTCATGCTTCACATGAGGCCCCGCGGATGGAAGCCGACATCGGGGATGTTTGTGTCTCCCGTTGAAAAGGTCAGGAGAACGGAAAGTGTCGTTTGTCAAGCTTGGCCGGGGCCATGCGGGAGGGCCATTACCCAGGGAGAGCGCCGCATTGATTAGCTTTCACTGACGACGCATGACTGGAATCCTCCCCAGCATTACCTTGGGGGACCTCCCTCGGAGAGAGGCCGGTCGCTATGGAAGTCTGGTAGGGGGGGGGGGGGGGGGGGGTTGGGGGTTGTAGCGAGGAGGGGGGGTATAGGGGAGGGGGGGTTAGTCCACCTATCAGGCAGATACACATCAGCACTTTAGGTAAAGTGTGTGGGAATGGGAGGAGGGGACTGAGGTAATGGTATGAGGGGAAGAGAGAGAGAGGTAGAGGGAGAATGAGAGCAAGAGATCGAAAGAGAGTGAGAGATTGCGAAATATATATATTGGATGTATATATAGAAAGGGAGCGAGAAAGTGAGAGAAAAGGCGAAACGTAACCACCGCCTATGAACTGAAATGAACTGATAAGTGAAAGCGGTGGATGATGGAGAGATGAAATGAAGTGATAAGTTAGAGGGGGAGGTGGGGAATGGAGAGAGCAGTATAATATGCAGGGCTGCGTTGGAGAGAGCAGTATAATATGCTGGGCTGCGTTGGAGAGAGCAGTATAATATGCAGGGCTGCGTTGGAGAGAGCAGTATAATATGCAGGGCTGCGTTGGTTCTGCGGCCTGGCCCAGCGATGGACACCTCACCTCCGAGCTGGGAGAGACACGGAGCGACTAGTTCAAAACGACATCACTGGCTTTCTGTTTACTTCCTGTTTACTCCTCGTTTACGCCAATATCTTGTTTACTCTGAGTGTCCTTCGTGCTATCGAACACAAAGACCAACAGATGAGCAGAAGCACACACACTCACTCACACACACACACACACACACACACACACTCACACTCACGGATCACCACAGGCTAAAGGTCAGACAGAGGTCCCTTCTACCATCTGCTCCAGTAAATTGGCATGTTGATGGAACCACTACAAACTGGAATCGACATGGAAATACCTCAGCTGTTATTTAAGGGTGTGTGTGTGTGTGTATTGAAATGGTTAGAGTTGTCCAAAATGAATGGCATGATGCCATGCTTGCACTCGCTTGGTAATTTGTCTGTGTGCGTGTGTGTGTGTGCATATACAGGATAAGTGTGTGTTTGTATATGTATGTGTTTGTATATATGTAAATGTATGTGTGTGTGTGTGTTACCTGGGTGAAGTTGTCCAGGGCCTTGTGCAGGTTGGCGTGCATGCCCGTGGGGGGCTCGTTGGTGATCTTGATGGCGTTCTCCAGGATGCCCTGTGGGATGATGTGGCCCTCGGGTGTGGAGGCCGCCTCGGCGCTGACGAACACCCGCAGGTCGGGGTGGCTGCCCTCCGCCTGCTGATCCAGACGCTTCTCCAGAGAGCCCAGCCAGCGAGCCACCAGGTGGATGTTCTACACACACACACACACACACAGGTACACACACACACACCCACAGGTACGCACACACACACGCACACGCACAGATACACACCCACAGGTACACGCACACAAACAAGCACAGGAATGCACACACATGTGCAAGCAGGCACGCACACACACATACGCAGATAGACACACACACACACTCATACGCAGATAGACACACACACACACACACACACACACACACACACATATACGCAGATAGACACACACGCACAAGCAGGTACGCAGACAAAGACACACGCACATAGAGGCATACAGGTACACACACAGGTTCATGTACATACACAGACCACATGCACACAACACACACACACAAATACACACTCACACATACATACACACACACACACACACAGACAAAACAGAACACACACACACACAGGGGATCAAGGTTGCAATACTGTAATACTTAAGGTAATATAATTGGCTTCTGTTTATTGCAATTTGGCTCGCGGCATATTCTGTTTATTGCCTATTTATTTGAGTGGGTCACACTAAGCAGCATAATAGAATATTGGATCAGAATACTGATAATCATGAGTGGATTGTGTACAGCGTGTTATTGGCCAGATTTGTGAAAATCTCGGCAGAAAATGTCAGTAATATGACTTAGTCGACCCGTAGTGTCTGTGCACTCTCCGCACGGTGTCAGGAAGATTTTAACGGCCTAGTGGTCGAGGTGGACTACAGTCAATTAAACCCCCAGGATTATGACAGGGCCTGTTTAACCAACACTGTCTAACATCCCCTTCAAGTAAACTGTACAGGGGATAAAAATACAACCAAGGACCTCACTTTCTGCACACACACCACCCATGCAGCGCTGCCCAGTCCTATAAATCTAATTACCCCACTAATAACTCCAGTCATTAATTCATAAGCCTCTTTGCTTTCTCATCTCCTTCAGCACTCCATATTTAATCTCCCCTCTTAAAAGTTGAACTCTCTTTCTAATTACGGGATGATGCAGATGAATATATCAGTGGGCTTTTCTTGGATCAGAAAGACAATACAATGTGAGAAAGAGAGAGAAGTCACAGAAGTTAGCTTTTGTGTTGGTTTGAGAGGAGACCGAGATGTCATATAAGTTGGCTTTGGAGTCTGTTGGAGAGAAACAAGAGAAGGAGACAGAAGTTAGCTTTGTGCTAACGGAGAGAAGACAAAGAAGAAGAGACACGCATGCTTTAGTGTATGAGAAAACCCAGAGAAGAAGAGGAGATAGTGGCTTGAGAGAAGACAGAGAAGAAGAGAAAAAGTTGGTCTTTGTGCATGAGAGAAACCAGAGAAGAAGAGACAAGTGAGCATTAGTGTTGCATGAGAGGTGACGGCGTAAGGCCCGAGGTCAACTAGCAGGAGAAGGGGATGGATGCTAGGCCTTGCAGCCTTAGAAGGTACACAAATTAAAACTTTAAATTCAAGGTCTATTTCAGCCCCCTTCCTGGGGAGCTTCAGCTGTGGGCGTGTAAATACAGGATATTAGAGAGAGCTGCTAAGAGAGACTTCCTGCTTCGGGCACACCGCTCCCTTCAGCTCGTCACTTTAATGAAACTCTGCTTCCACAGGCTGGCAGACAGACACGAGAGAGAGAGAGAGAGAGAGAGAGAGAGACAGAGACAGAGAGACACACAGAGAGAGAGAGAAACAGAGAGAGATAGACAGAGAGAGAGAGACAGACAGAGAGAGAGAGACAGACAGAGAGAGAGAGACAGACAGAGAGAGAGAGACAGACAGAGAGAGAGCGAGCGAGCGACGAGAACTGGAGAGTGAGTTTTTATGTTGTAAACTTCCCTAACTCCTTGATGTTGGCTTATGGATAACTATGTTTGTAAATATTTCCGAAACAATTTGTGCAGCTCAGCTTCAGCCCTGACCCCCATCCATCTTCAAAGCCCCACAGCAGGTACCCCTGGCAGTCATACTAACCATTACAGTGAGGACCCACTCCAGTCACACCCTGCCCCAAACCCACAAGGAGAGATCTAGTCCTCATTAAACTTTAAAGACGAACCACATTGCAGTCAGCCGCACCTCTTTCACCCGTTGAAAACGGCTGATGAAAAGAGATCGAAAGTAAAAGAGATTTCACCCCCGAACTGTCTCAACTGGTTTCTCTTCCGTCCATCGCCCCCTCTCCCTCGCGTCTTCTCCCTCTCCCTCTCTCTTTTACCTTTCTCTTTTTCTCTCCTCTCTCCCTCTGTCTGTCCTCACCACTTTACTTCTCTCCTCCCTTTCTCTTCCCCTCCCTCCCTCCCTCCCTCCCTCCCTCCCTCCCTCCCTCCCTCCCTCCCTCCCTCCCTCCCTCCCTCCCTCCGTAGAGGAGAAGCGTGTGACTTCAGGGTGAACCATGAGTAGAGAAGGAGGCTGACTCCGGGCTGACTCCAGCCCACTGGATTCCCAGGGTCTGGAGATGGAGAGACTCACCTCCAGTCTGGCCCATTGATTGTCGCTCTCTCTCTCTCCAGCGGGGTTCGGCCTTTTCTGCATCAGAGCCGAGCCCCGCTGGGCTACAGCGGAATAATTAGCCGTCTCTGCTGGGGGAACCTGTCATTGACCCAGCTTCAGCACTGATAGAACAAGGGCCCGGATCTGGGAGAGGTGCGAGACTGGGGGCGGGGGCGGGGGGGCGGGGCGGGGGGGGGGGGGGGGGGGAGGGAGGAGGACTGTGGGGGGGGGGGGGTGCAGGGGGGGAACTGGGGCAGGCGGGAGAGGGGAAGGAGTGAGGAACAGTTCCTGAAGGAGACGAGGGGTGAGGTAAATATAGGGTGGAAGGGGTGCAGCACGGGGGAGGGAGCCGGGGGAGGGATAGACGAGGCTGGAAGAGACAGACGGAGAGAGAGAGAGAGAGAGACAGAGAGAGGAGAGAGACAGTGAGGGTTGAGAAAGAGAAGGAGGTGCTGGTCTCTCTGGCCAGAAAGACAGACATAAATTGAGAGTGGCAGGCAGACAGACAGACTCTCAGACTTACAGGCCTGTGGCCTGATGGAAAGAGTAGGAGGCTGGTTCTGCTGCTGCAGGTGGGGGTGGGCAGTGAATCGATCAGGATTCTTATGAAAAGGTAATTAAACGTCTATCTGTCCGTGTTATCTTCAGCGTGAGGAGAGGGTGGGTGGGTGGGGGGAGGGGTGTAGCACCTCCCTGGGTTCCTCTCCTCTCTTCACTCCTCTCCCCCCTGCCCGTCCTCTGATCTCCTCCCCCTCCTTACATTTACATTTAGTCATTTAGCAGACGCTCTTATCCAGAGCGACTTACAGTAAGTACAGGGACATTCTCCCTGAGGCAAGTAGGGTGAAGTGCCGACTCCCTAACCCCTCAGCCATCTGACCCCCCTCCTTCGTCTCCTCTCTCCTCCTCTCCTCCTCTCCTCTCTCCACTCCTCTCCTCCCCTCCCTCCCTCCCTCCCTCCCTTCTCCTCTCCTCTCCTCTCCTCTCCTCCCTCCTCCTCTCCACCCTGCCCGTCCTCTGATATCCTCTCCCTCCTTCATCTCCTCCCTCCTCTTCTCCTCCCCTCCCTCCTCCTCCCCTCCCCTCCCTCCCTCCTCTCCCCTTCCTCTCCTCTCCTCCCCTCCCTTCTCCTCTCCTCTCCACACCTATCCTCCTCCCCTCCCTCCTCCTCTCCCTCCTCCTCTCCTCTCCTCCCCTCCCTCCTCTCCCCTTCCTCTCCTCCCCTCCCTTCTCCTCTCTCCTCTCCACTCCTCTCCTCCTCTCCTCTCCCCTCTGCCCTCCCCTCCCCTCCCTCCTCCTCTCCTCTACCAGCGTGTGAAGGGGTGGGGTGAATCCACTCTGAGGGTTGCCCCTCTGCCCTGCATCACTGCATCTCTGTCAATACTCCCCATTAGAATTCTTCTAAGGCGCTGGCTTAAAATGCAAACGCCAGCCTTGCCCTCCAGATAAGCAGAGAACACACAGCGAAGCTGCAGATATTGTACTGTATAATACATGGGACTGTGGGGATGGCAGAGTTTAATTTATTAATTCTATATTTATATATATATACATATTGAATTAATATGTATATATATATATGTATGTATACGGAGAAGTTGAACTAGACGGGTGCAGCAAACAAATGCCTGAAGCGTGATATTAGATACAATGTGTGACCTTAAACAAGACTGAGGTTCAGTTATGCATAGAAGGGAAATATGAGATTTAATGGCATTTATTTCCTCGGACAAAACACCAGTCACGCATTCACTTTGGTTGTCTTAGCAACTGTTAGTTCAGAGACATGGGAATGTATGCGTACTAAGTGCGCATACCATGTGTGAGTGTGTGTGTACTGCATGTGTGTGTCTGTGCGCGTGTGGGCGTTGGTATGTGTGCCTGTGTGCCCAAGTGTCTGCATTGCCGCGTAGCTGTGTTTAAGTAAACGTGTGTGTGAATATGTGTGTGTGTCCCACAGTGACATTTTGGAGCGGTAACCAATCTAATGGGCTCATTAGTGCTGGGGGGCCCTCTCCAGAGGAGAGAAAGAGAGAGCGAGATAGAGAGAGAGAGAGAGAGAGAGAGAGAGGGGAGAGAGAGAGGGGAGAGAGAGGGTTGAGGAGAGGGAGGGAGGGAGGGAGGGAGGGAGGGAGGGAGGGAGGGAGGGAGGGAGGGAGGGAGGGAGGGAGGGAGGGAGGGAGGGAGGGAGGGAGGGAGGGAGAGAGGAGATGGGGGGAGAGATGGGGGGAGGTCCACAGCCCAGAGCACCTTGGTCTGTGGTATTAACTCAGCAGGGGAGAGATGGCAGAGCCTCCAGGGGAATGTGAACCCATTACTAGCAGGAACACAGACTCACTGAGAATGGGACTGTGAAGAGGCAAAATGCCAGTGTGTCTGTGTGTGTGTGTGTGGGGGGGGGGGTGCGTGTGTATGTGTGGATGTACTGCTGCAGTATCTCTGTCTGTGCATCTAGCTGTGTGTGTCTGTATTTAGGTGTGTGTGACCAGCTGTGTGTCTGTGTGTCTGTGTATCCAGGTGTGAGTGTGTCCAAGTGTGTGTGGTTCCAGTGGTGTCTGTGTGTCCAGGTGTGTCTGTGTGTCCAGGTGTGTGTGCGTGGGTCCAGGTGTCTGTGTGTCCAGGTGTGTCTGTGTGTCCAGGTGTGTCTGTGTGTCCAGGTGTGTGTCTGTCCAGGTGTGTGTGTGTCCAGGTGTGTGTGTGTGTGTCCAGGTGTGTGTGTGTGTCCAGGTGTGTGTGTGTCCAGGTGTGTCTGTGTGTCCAGGTGTGTGTCTGTCCAGGTGTCTGTGTGTCCAGGTGTGTCTGTGTGTCCAGGTGTGTGTCTGTCCAGGTGTGTCTGTGTGTCCAGGTGTGTGTGCGTGGGTCCAGGTGTGTGTGTGTCTGTCCAGGTGTGTCTGTGTGTCCAGGTGTGTCTGTGTGGGTCCAGGTGTGTGTGTGTGTCCAGGTGTGTCTGTGTGTCCAGGTGTGTGTGCGTGGGTCCAGGTGTGTGTGCGTGGGTCCAGGTGTCTGTGTGTCCAGGTGTGTCTGTGTGTCCAGGTGTGTGTGCGTGGGTCCAGGTGTGTGTGTGTCCAGGTGTGTACCTGCAGGATGACCCAGTGTCCCTCCTTGGCGGCCAGGTCCAGCGCTGCCTCGGCCACAGCCTCCTGGCCCTGACCCAGAGACACGTTGTGGAAGTTCTGGTTGTCAAACGTGAATCCCAACTTCCTCCCTGGGATCCAGACACATTAACAGGGTTCAGGGGTGTGTGTTGTGTTCAGGGGTGTGTGTTGTGTTCAGGGGTGTGTGTTGTGTTCAGGGGTGTGTGTTGTGTTCAGGGGTGTGTGTTGTGTTCAGGGGTGTGTGTTGTGTTCAGGGGTGTGTGTTGTGTTCAGGGGTGTGTGTTGTGTTCAGGGGAGTGTGTTGTGTTCAGGGGTGTGTGTTGTGTTCAGGTGTGTGTGTTGTGTTCAGGGGAGTGTGTTGTGTTCAGGAGTGTGTGTTGTGTTCAGGGGTGTGTGTGTTCTGTTCAGGAGTGTGTGTTGTGTTCAGGGGTGTGTGTGTTCTGTTCAGGAGTGTGTGTTGTGTTCAGGGGGTGTGTGTTGTGTTCAGGGGTGTGTATTGTGTTCAGGGGTGTGTGTTGTGTTCAGGGGTGTGTGTTGTGTTCAGGGGTGTGTGTTGTGTTCAGGGGTGTGTATTGTGTTCAGGGGTGTGTGTTGTGTTCAGGGGTGTGTGTGTTCTGTTCAGGAGTGTGTGTTGTGTTCAGGGGTGTATTCAGGGGTGTGTGTTGTGTTCAGGGGTGTATTCAGGAGTGTGTGTTGTGTTCAGGGGTGTATTCAGGAGTGTGTGTTGTGTTCAGGGGTGTATTCAGGGGTGTGTGTGTTCTGTTCAGGAGTGTGTGTTGTGCTCAGGGGTGTGTTCAGGGATGTGTGTTGTGTTCAGGGGTGTGTGTTGGGTGTGTGATGTGTTCAGGGTGTGTGCGATGTGTTCAGGGTTCCTTTCAGGAGCACAGCAACATGGTCAACTTTGAAAAATAATGCTTACTCATTTCACAGAATAATCATCTGTTTTCTTCTCACAAGGAGCAAATATACAATGGAAGCTATTATATTGTTATTAGAGAGAGCGCGCAGAGCGCATTATGGCTCTAATGAAAATCTAATGGAGAATTTGTTCCTCCATAAAAAACATCAATGTTCCCAGTTGGCGGGAGAAGGTAGCCGTCTTCAGATGCAGCGTGTGGCGAGCAGCCCGCAGTGCAGTCTCACCACTTCTGATTGGCTCACTTTTACTTTAATGCGATTGGGCGTGGATAACTGATGTCCACAGGCCTCGGGGAGGAGGGAGGGGAGGGAGGGAGGGAGGGGGGAAAGAGTAAGAAAGAGACAGGCGCTGGGAGAGAGAGAGAGAGATAGAGACAGAGAGAGATAGAGATAGAGACAGAGCGAGAGAGAGAGAGAGAGAGAGAGAGAGAGAGAGAGAGAGAGAGAGAGAGAGAGACAGAGAGAGACAGAGAGAGAGAGAGACTATAAGTATATCAAACTTTGAGATTTATTTTCTACCTGCTACCTGCTCTACCTGAGGGTGGGGGGGGGGGGGTGGAATACATTTGAGAACACTTCCAGAATTCATTCTGTGGTGGACTAATCAGCCTGGGTTGGGAATCATTCTGTGGTGGATGCATATGCGTTCTGACTGAACATTTGGCTTTATATAGCTAACAATGCCTGCCCTACAATATACAGAAGTCAAAAGGGAAATTGAAGGAAAAGAATTGCTGGAAACTGATTGCTGATGAAATCTCTTTTGATCTAGCCCAGGAAAACAGACCAGGGTTGATAAACAAACACAACCAGGTTTGGAGCGGGGAATAATGATCCAGACAAAACCATACCCTCCTTCATCTTCTCTTCCATGACAATAAGACACCAGTCAGAAACAAACAGCATCAGTGAAATATCTGTCACGGAATACAAACATGCCCATGTAGCGTAAAGCTAATTCCTACGAACGCACAAAAACCCAAACATTTTTGGTTGACAATTTAGCTTGAGTTCTTTTTTGCGTGTGTTTTTCATTCAACAGATTACATCCACACAAGAATGAGGTATCCTCCATGTGGCATTTCAGTTGCCCTGCTTAGAACAGCATAATCCAGCAACGTCATGATCACATCCAGCTCTGACCTTTAGGATAATCCCACCATCATCTCCATCTCTCCGTCCCCCTGCCTGAGGCGTTAGCTACCAAAAGACCCACAGCAACGACGCCTCATCTCGTTACAGCATGGACAGAACTTGTGTTCAGAGTTTGCCTCCTCAAAGCGTCCGACAGGAAAATTATAGCTGTCAAGCTTTAATCTTCCAGTCAAACGTAGCCGTTGTAGGACCAGAATTCTAGGTGACGGCCTGTCTTTTCAAATGAAGCCTGCTGATTTATCTGTGTGCCGTGCAGTTAATACTCGGTCAAAGGAACTCGGCGTGTAGAAGAGAACCTTTTGATTTTAGGACGTTGCCATGTTACTCCCCCCACCCCTGCAGTGTCCTTGTTTTAACCGCTTATTAGAAAACTACACGGTTCTAGGACATGGTCCAGTTCCCTGTTCCTCACTGTTCTAAGCCTTTGATGGAGATGTGGGCTGTATGGGTGTGTGTGTGTGTGTGTGAGAGAGTGGGTGTGTGTATATGAGTGGTGTGTGTTTGTGTGTGTGAGTAGTGTATACGTATGTGATGTGTGTATGAGTGTGTGTGTGTGTTCCTGTACCATGCTTCTCTACGTCCTTCAGAGGGTCGACACCAGGAGACAGGATGAAGAACATGGGCGTGGCCGGGCCAGATTCCTCAAACGAGACGGCAAAGTCGACTGATCGGCCAATCACGTACCTGCTCCCCAGTTTCTCCTCCACAAAGTCTCTGCAGAGGGAGAGGTGAGTCAGCACAGCTCAACACTATCTTTACAGAGACACACACACACACTTATACACTCATACACACACACACACACACTTGTAGACTCATACACACACCCACACACACTTATACACTCATACACACACACACTTATACACTCATACATACACACACACACACTTATGCACTCATACACACACCCTTATACTTGTACTTACTGTAAGTCGCTCTGGATAAGAGCGTCTGCTAAATGACTAAAAATGTAAAAATGTAAATGTAAACTTATACACTCATACATACACGCACACACTTATACACTCATACACACACACACACACACACATATACACTCATACACACACTCAAACGCACACACACACACACACACTTATACAAATACACTCATACACACACACACACAACACAAAGACACTACACTATACTGCACCACACGCACACACACCATAAACAAACACACACCACATTACAAAAATATGTATTTCCTAGTGTTATGGAGAGAGATCAAGACAGTCCAGTGTATCAAGAGTATGCATAATAGATGTCAATCATCTGCACTAAACTACACTCCCATGAAAACGATCTGGTCACACACGTTGACCCCACCTTGGACCAGACAGAGGTCACCGGAATTTAACCCGCTATCCCAAGGGGTCAAAAAGATGCCCCGAAGGTCACAGGTGAAAGGTGGTGGACCTTTAACGCCACAGGGTCATGTGATGCACTGAGGTGAAGGTCAGAGGTCGCGACGCGTTCTGACCTGACGGCATAGGTCATGCGGTCGGGCCTCATGGCCCTCATCATGCACAGCCTCTGCAGGGACGACTTGTTCTTCCACTCCTGAGGAAACTTCTCCTTCTCAGGGACCTCCGACTCCACAAACTTCTTCCAGCGCTTGGCCGAGCCCTCAATGTCTCGGTCCAGGTTCCGGAACTCTTCCATGGAACACAGAGACTGGGGGGGGGGTGGGGGGGGGAAGAGGGGAAGAGGGGAGGGGGAGAGTAAGAGGGAGTGAGGGCGAGAGAAGGGGAGATGTGGGGAAAGAGGGGGAGGGAGAGAGGTGTGGAGGAAGGGGAGGGAGAGCATAAGACAGTGAGGGGAAGAGCGAGGGGGGGAGGGGGGAGTATGGGGAGAAGGGGAAAGGGAGAGAGGGGGATAGCAGGACTTGAACAAAATTGATTGTTTCATTCAAAATATGAAGAAGAATTGTTATAATATTCTCCATGGAAAATACCCTCTTGTCAGACAGAATAACACTGGTCAAGGTGAAGCGTTCAAACTTAATTTCAGAAGCCCTCTCACACAGACACACACACACACACAATAGTTTTTCAACAAGAGAGACTTGTGATGAGCCCTAGCAAGAAGGACTCTGTTTTTGTTTACCTCACCAAAAAAAAAGCTCCACAAAGGCAAAAAGTTGGAGAAAGTCACTGCTTGGATGACAAAGAGCTTATCTACTTACCACCAATATAAATTGTATTTATTCAGACGAAAACGCTGAGTAAACACCTCCCTCATACCATGGTGTGTGTGTGTGTGTGTCTAGACGTTTATGTGTGTGTTTAAGTGTGTGCGTCTAGGTATGTTTGTGACTGTAGGTGGTGTGTGTAGGTGTATGCCAGTGTGTGAAAGTGTGTGTGTGTGTGCCTTGGTGTGTAACAGTGTGTGTGTGTGTGTGTTGCAGCACGCGGGGCTTACTGCGTGAGCTCCATCTGACAGACCCTTCATCTCATCTCTGGAAAAACTGACACCGTCACACAGCAGCACTCGCACAGCGAGGACACACACACACACGCACACACACACACACACACACACACACACACACACACACACACACACCTGCTCTCCTCAACATCCTCTCTGTCTATCAGGATACACCGTTTTATACCACAAACACCTAAACACACAATCCTACAATATAGGAGATAGCACCAGCTCAGCAGGGGGCCGCTAGGTTTTCTGGGCCTCCTGGCTAATATTTACTCAGGGCCACAAAACCTAAATCATACAGGAAAGTTTACAGTTCTGCTGGGACCCTGGGCCTGACCAGGTCCTAGATTGGAATCATCCGAATCGTCCCACACACACACACACACTCAATCCTACAGTGCAGTTCAGGACAAGGTAAAGATGGCCAGGATAAAGTAACATATATCCACTCAGTCCTCCGTGGAACAGCGTGGTTTATTAGCAGCCGCGGTTGGCAGGCTGTCAGACAGCCCACACAGGCCCTGAGGGAGAGACCAGCGGGAGAGACCAGCACCGATGCCTGCTTGGAGAGGCCCAGGTAATCACACCATCTTTTATCCTCATTTAAAGCTCTCCAACTGATTACCCTCCCCAGCCGCGATAAGATATCTAGTGACAGGATTTAATTAAGAAGAACCCTAAACGTCTAGGCGGAGGGAGTCGAAGCCGAAACCCGTGTCAGGGTCGCAGTTAATATTGCAGGAGGTCCCGGGTGAAATATTCACGAAGACCAAAGCCAAAGAGCCTGGGCTGACGTCGGGGGGAGTTTCGCTCGGCGCTAAACTGATGTGACAGAACAAGAGGAGGAGCGGGGGTGGGGTGGGGGGAGGGGTGTGTGCGCGTGGGGGTGGAGCGAAGAGGGGGGGGGGGTCAATGGGAGAGGAGGGGACAGAGAAGCGGGGGTCAGAGGGATCGGGGGACCCCGGAAAAACGAGGTCCACAGGGGTAGCCGGCTGCAAACTGTCCGACAGGCGGGGGGGGCGGGGGGATTCCGTGGTTTGTCCTTCGTCTCGAACCGGCGAGCTCACGCACCGAGACGGAGAACAAGGCCGAGAGAGAAAAAGAAAAAGGAACCAAAGCCAAAAAAACACGCCTCGGGCCTTTTTCGTACTAAGCTTCAGTCTTAGTGCTGCATTGTGTTGAGTGGGCTGGCGTCCCCCAGGCAGGGCGCCGTGTCCCCCCCACGGACTCGGCAGGGGGGCCGTGCTGGAACAGAGTGCTGAAATGACTACGGGGGAGCGGGCGGGAACAGTCAGAGTGCTGCGGAGAGACGGGCCCGCGGAGCAGGGGCTGCTTTTAACGAGGGGGTCCGGGGGAGGGGGGGCTCTCCGCTGGGTCGGGGTCAGGCACACGGGCACGTCCAGTAGCTTACCGGCTCCTGCGCCGCTCGAGTGTCCTGCCAGGGTCTAAAGTGAGTGTGTGTGTGTGTGTGTGTGGGGGGGGGGGGGTTGGGGTGTGTTTGGTGTATGTGTGGGGGGGAGGGGTCGTGTGTGAGAGTGTTTGGTGTGTGTGTGTGTGGGGGGGGGAATCGGGCATAGAAATAGCCTGCTACTCCAGTAAATGGCTCTTTTTAAAATGATTTTTTATTTCTTGTATATAAGATTACCTAACCTGCACAAAGACATCATGAATCTCAATGACGAAGCTTCTGCTGCGTTTAACTTGCAGGTCTCCAAAAGACAACGGGACAGGATGAATGACCCAAACATCCCCCATGTTTATCATAAACTTCAATCTTAAATCTCCACATATCTGCCACGACAAACTCCCTTTCTTCCTCTGCATCCTGGACTTCAGGGGCTGCATCACTTCCTGTTTCCTCACCTTGATCCCGCCCCAGGAGTGGTTGGACAGGAAGTCCACCGGCGAGGTGGCCCCTGGTTGGACAGGATATCTCAGCAGGAAGTCCAGCTCTGCTGGGTTGATCTCCTTGTTCATTAGCAGGATCTGGGGTTGGATGAGACAGAAAGTTTAGCTCTTCACACTCTTGTGACATAATAGGAAAAGACATTTGGACTAACATTCAAGATGAGTGTGTGTGTTTGTGTGTGCACAAGAGCCAGACTTGTGAATGTGTGTGCGTGGTGCGAGCACGCATGTACGAGTACATACGAAGACAAGCATGTGCGCACGTGTACGTGAACGAGCGCGGGGCGCGTGTGTACGTGCGCCCGTGCGAACATGTGACCGAACGCACGAGTGTGCGCGCGTGGGAATAGGTGCGTGCGTGGACGCGTGTCGGCGTGTGTGAGAGCGCGGGACCCGCCTGGAAGACGAGCTGGGCTATGTAGGTGAGCTTGTCGCACTCGAACAGGCCCCTGGTGGTGTAGTTGAAGACGGAGGAGGTGATGCTGTCGGTCAGACAGGCCACCCTGGCGTGCAGGACCTCCTCCGGGCGGGCCCTCAGAACAGCCTGCTGGAACACCACGCTGAACGCCTGCGGAACACGGGACACAGAAACACGGGGTGAGGAACACGGAACGCGGGATACACGGGAGACAGATCCGACCACGGGACACACAACACGGGGTGCTGAACACGGAACGCAGGATACACGGGATGTGGAACATGAGATGTGGAACATGAGATGTGGAACATTAGCCTGGCTCTGCCCTCCTACGTACTTCCGCTCAATGTTCATTTTGCTTCTGTACTGTGTCTGGGCTTGAGGTATACTGGTCAGATGTCTCCGGTAAACTTTTACCGGTCCAATCAGCGAACAGAGGGAGTGGCTGAGAACGTTGACGTTGATGTCGTGCGCTAGTTTGAGTTGTTGTTACGAAATGGTGGCGGAGAAAGATGTGAGCGAAGCCTTTCGGTCCGTTGTGGCAACGCTGCCGAATATCCAAAAGTTAAAGCCGGAGCAAGAACAATCTTTGACCCCCACAGGGTTCGTTTGATTTTCCAACTAGCTCCGTTAGTGGTGAAGGAATTGGCTAAGGCGAACGCTAGTGATTGGTTATGCCAGATCCAGAGTGGCTCTGGGTAGATCAATAGTTTTGAAATTCAACAGAGTACCCGCCTTCAAGGAAGTTAACGCTTGTCAATGGATCGAACCCAGACTCTATGTACAAATGCAATGTACGAGAGTCTGGTTAGGACCAGGCTAGTGGAACATGGAACCCGAAACAGGGGATGCACAATACGGAACACGGGAAACTGAACATGGAGCACAGAACACATACATGTCGTTTTACCGGGAGCCCTACATTCGTGTCGCACAGTATTTGGAGCGATTTTGCCTGCCAAGGCAAATATTTTCCAAAAACACAGTCTGGAGGACGTATAGAGGAACAGATGAATTGTAGTGAACCCCTTGACTCCTGGTCGTTCTCCACTTGACAGCGCCTGAATCATCTCGTGTCCTCCTCAGGTGGACGCCAGCACACGCGTGTTCTCCCCCTTGATGGAACAGCAACATACAGCACCCGACATGTGTGCTCCATCCCTGCCCGCTGTGGAACGACCCCACGTGGGTTTCATTTCAATTTCCGAGGTCAGGAAATGCTTTCCCTCTCAGCGGGTTGTTAGACTCGGCATCATTCGATTACCCGGCGTGCGGCGGAGAGGGGCCGGGCGAGCGTGATTGCGAACCATATCTCAGGCCACCTCTCCCCGGCGCGGGGGCCGGGCGACAATATGAGACCCATCATGCTCAGGGTAACCACGTTAGGGAGCCGCAAACACAATATGAGGAGAGCAGAGAGCATAAAAAACACGGAGCAAATGAAAGGTAAGGAGGAGGAGGAGGAGGAGGAGGAGGAGGAGGAGGGAGGAAGAGGCAGAGGAGGAGGCGTGGAGAGTGGAGACATAGGGACGCAGAAGGAGGGAGGGAGGGGGCCGGAACATTAGGAGGAAAGGAGGACGAGGAGGAGGGAGGAAGAGGAGGGCGGAGGGAGGAAGAGGGAGCCGTCGTCAAGGGGGAGGGCGGGGGGAGAGAGGAGGCCGGGCGAGTAGAGGGAAGGGATGCAGGAGGAGGGAGGGGGAGAGGGGAAGGAGGGAAGGAGGGGGGGAAGAGAGGAAGGAGGGAGGAGGAGAAGGAAAAGGAGAGAGTGTGGATGCAGCAGGAGGGAGGAGTAGGGCGTGTGAGTGATGGGCGGGGGGTGCGGGGGGTGTGCGGTGGGGGGGAGAGGGGGGGGGGGGGTGGGGTCACGGAGCAGCCTACCTTGAGGGAGAACTGGTACATGGGGTGGATCTTGTTCAGGTCGTTCATGATGAAGTAGAGCAGGGAGGCTCGGCTGGCGGCCGGCCGGTAGTGCTCACGGGCCTCGTTGATCTGGGCCTCCGTCACCTTGGCTTCCTTCACCTGCAGCACGGCCATGGCCCCACACACACACACACACCAACACACACACACCATACACACAACCAATCATACAGACATATACACCGAAAACACACACGGCGTATCATACACACCACACCCACAGCCACACGGAACGTGATACACGCACACACAGATGCACACGTAACGTTCATGCACGGGCACACACGTAGAAAACACACACACCATACACGCACAGGTGCACACACATGGCAAACATTCAACATCCACACAATCGTCCACAGCAAACAGACAGAGAGTCGTTTACTGAGATAGATTGATATCGATCCCATACAGGTAAAGAAAACCCCATTAGAAGGGAAAGCAAGAAGACCACAAGAAGAGAGAGAGAGAACCACAGAAGAAGAGCGAGAAGACCAAAAGAAAGACCACAAAAGAAGAGAAGAAGAACCTGAGGAGTAGAGAGAGAAGACCCCAGAAGAAGAGAGTGAAGGAAGACCAGGAGAGAGAGAGAGAGAGAGAGAGAGAGAGAGAGGAGAGAGAGAGAGAGAGAGAGAGAGAGAGAGAGAGAGAGAAAGGGGGGCGTACCTTCTCCTCTATCACAAGGATTTTGTGTCAGAAGTAGAGATATCAGAGAGATCATTATGAAAGTAGGAGAGAGGGCCAGGTAGAGAGAGAATGGGAATGAGAGACATAGACACAGAGACAGAAAGAAGATAGAGAGAATGAGACACGTAGAGAGAGAGAGAGAGAGAGAGAGAGAGAGAGAGAGAGAGAGAGAGAGAGAGAGAGAGAGAGAGAGAGAGAGAGGGAAAGGGGGGCGTACCTTCTCCTCTATCTCGGCGGCCGTGCGCTTGGTGACCTCCAGGTTCTCCACCAGCTCCGTGTCTCCCAGGAAGTCTCCCGAGGCGGAGGACAGGCGAGACAGCAGGTTGTCCTCCAGGGTCTTCAGAGTGATCTTGAAACCGTTCTGCTGCTTCGTCAGGTTGGACTAATACACACACACACGTAAACACACGTAAAGACATGGACGTTCGCAGGTCAGGTGACAAACAAACCTTAAACAGACAGGCCAAGGGAAACTGGCAAATACATACCGTATGTTAACACACACACACAGGTCAATAGAAACTGGTAAATACATACTGTATGTAAACACACACACAAACAGGTCAAGAGGTGACCTGAAAGAAATGCACACAACCACACAGAAACACACGCATACCCACGCACACCAACAGATGTAAATACACGCGCCGACGGAAACAAACACAAACAAATCCACCCGTCGGCACACACGCACGCCCACACACACCCCGGCGGACACGCAAACGGGAAGACACGCGGCGCGGGGGGGGACGAAGGAGCGGGGCGAAGGTCGGAGTTCCCCCGCGAGCTGGGGTTCAGACGAGGAGCGAGGTCAACGCTCGCACCTTCCGCTGCCGAGGCAACATTAGGCTTGATTAAAACGCAGAGCGGCACCCGACAGACCGATCCCAGACGCTAATTACCGGAGGGGGATGATTAGACATGAAAGGGGAGGGAGGAGAGGAGGGGAGTGGAGGGGAGCTACTGAAGGACACCTCAAAGGCGCGGATGATCAATATGCTCCACATCGGCCATCGAAGGACATGGAGGGAGAGCGAGAGTGGAAGGAGAGAGAGAAAGCGAGGCGGAAAAAGAGGGAGGGAGGGAGAGAAGGTGGAAAAAGATTAAAGGAGCGTGAGAAAGGGAAGAAAAAAAAGAAAGAGAGGGAGAGAGAGCGAGAGCGAGAGCGAGAGCGAGAGGAGAGAGAGAGAGAGAGAGAGAGAGAGAAAGCTGTGTGGTAGATGAAGCATCGTACTCTGGGTTGTGGACATCAGTCCCAGTCCAGCCCCAGACACTCCTCATCCCTCCAACAGGCCCAATCCTTGGGCTTCCATGGCCCAGCCGGAGCGATGCCTCATGCACGATAGCTCACACACACCGACACCGTACACATGCTCGCACAAGTGTTTTCACACACACGCACGTGCGCCGCCGCCTCACACTCACACACACGCTCACACAATCGCCATTCGCACCCGCACACACACTGTAACCATGACAAAGGGCCACCTATCGAACAACACCAGTGGAGCCGACATGTAGAAAACAGCGTTTATGACGCACGGTACAGTACGATCGTTAGCCGTGAGAATAGTTTCCAGCCGAGAGAAAGTCCCCCTACAGCAGGGACCTGTGCGACGCAATCACGACCGGCTGATCAAATGACAGGATCAGTCGACTCCTCATCTGAGCAGGAAACACACATCACACATCCAGATGTTAACCAGAGAGAGAGATGGAGAGTTTGGAAAGAAGAGAGGGAGCGATTGCCGTTCCTTAATGAGTGGAGGATGACCCAGTCAAACGGAACCTTCCGCACCTCCCCTCCCTCATTCTCTCTCCCGTCTCCCACTTCTCTCCCCCCCCCCCATGTCCCCCCATCTCGTCTCCCCAGTCGCCGTCTCGGGGGAGAAGCCATCTGCCTCCTAGAACCCCCAGTTTTAATAATGAGTCAGTTATTAACGATCAGATCTCCGTTGGCGTATTGTATGGGTAATTACCCTAGCCGGGGAAAAACAAACAATTAAATAGTCAGCAGAAAGCCCTAATTGGGATTAAAATGAGATAATACATCTATCATTTGGGGTAAATGATTACAGAGCACCAATGAGCAGCCCTGTTGAGGTAATTTGGGAAGCGGAGCAGATTCTCACTCTCATTAACCATGAAGGCACTTGTCGAAACTGAGGTACACACATACACACACACACACACACACACAAGGGGGGGGGGGGGGGTGGAGGGGAAGTGATTAAAGGCGTTTGGGGTCCCTCGTGGCCTTTCCCAAAAAAGCGCTCTGACATTTGAAGCTCCTCAGCTCCCATTTGAAAGGGGAAAACGAGCGCTCCTCGACCCAGCGTGCTGCTCCGCGGCCCAGCTAACCTCATTACTGGTCTAACGACATCAATACTTTCCACAGACCATGAACGGGTACACCCAATTTACAGGTCTCCATCGGCACGTTGATTGCTGTCGGTCACCTGGAGGGGCTTGTTTATGGGCAACACGGAGCGGTGGTTTCGAGCAAGGCTTCCTGGAGTGTTGTCACGAAAGCCGCGTACACCCCCCTCACCCCTTCAGTGTTAATTAAAATGATAAGTGAGTTCCATACCCCTTCTTCTCCTCTCCTCGCTCTTATCCCATCTCAATGCAACGCTAATTAAACACGCTTCATTAAATAACATTCCCTCAGAAATCTGCTGAGGGGACACGAGACTTCAAATAACTGACATCCCCAGTTTTTCTTTTCTTTTTCACTCCTCGTCTTTGCCGCAATTCGTTTTCGACTGTCGTCGGCCTGTGGATCGAAGCCTTCAGGAGTCCTTTCAGATGTGTGTGTGTGTGTGTGTGTGTGTGTGTGTGTGGGGAGAGGTGAAGAAAAGAGAAGAGAGGATGACGATGCAAATAAGACCGGTGATGGGAGAGAATCTCTAGAGCTGGTTGAGAAACCTTAGATATCATCACCCTGAGTGTGTGTGTGTGTGTGTGTGTGAGAGAGACTTTTGTGTGTTTGAGATTGTGTGAGTGTGTTAGCGCCTGTGTGTGACTGTGCGTGTGTGAGTGAGAAAAAGGGTCAGTGTGTGAAAGATGGTGTGAGTGTGTGAGCGCTTGTATGTGATTGGGTGTGTGTGTGTGCATCATTGATATCAGGTACAAGTGTCCTCTTTGAAGCAGGATTTCTTACCCCCCCCCCCCCCTCCCCGCCCCCCCGCACTCCAGACAAGAGGTACAGGAGAGAGGAGCTCACAGGAAGGGGATGTAGGAGGGCGGTGAGATAGTCAGTAGTGATTCATGGACGGGCGAGAGATAAATCTGTGGAGTGTTTTTGGCCGGGCGACAGTTACATCTGTGGAGTGCTGATGCAGTGGGAAGAGAGAGCGAGAGCCAGGGTCTCTAATTTCTCTCCCGGAGCCAGCGTCCGCCCCTCGTCTCCAGACCGGCTGACGAGCCGGCCCCGCGAGCCGCCGCGACCATGTGGCGTCATTAGCCACGGCAGGCTTTGATCAAGCCAATCCTCCCCTAATTAGCAGCATTTACAGACGTGTTGGCTGCTCGGTGGAAACTACCAGCCCTCACTGCTCATTAGGGGGGAGAGTGAGAGGCTGTGGACAGCCCTGATTGGACGCCGGGCGCTGGCCAAGGCACTTCCTGTGATGAGGACATGATGGCCATGTTGTGACAGCTACACCGCTAACATTGCAGCCACAGGCAATTACAAGGCAATTATGAGGCCAATAGTCATCAAATGAGGCCACCACATGAGGTAAAATGGCCTTCTGATGACAGAGTCAAATCTATATTGCCATCGTTTGGAAAAAGATTGGAAAAAGGTAATTGATTTAGAGTTCAAGTAATGGAGCAATTTATTAAGTGGATTAGCTGAAGATGAAATATTTAGTTTTTCTCTCAAATTGTACACACATGCAGAATCCCCCCCACACACACACACACACACACACACACACACACACACACACGCGGGCCCATGCATAGGCATGCACACACACAGTTACCATATTTATACATTCAAGCACACACGCCAACTTTCTCTCACACATTCACATTCATGCGCACGCACGCACACACACACACTTACCATATTTACGCATTCAGGCACACACACAGTTACCATATTTATACATTCAAGCACACACACCAACTTTCTCGCACACATTCACATCCATGCGCACGCACACACGCACACAATGGGATTCTGTTGTGAGTTTGAGAGACTCGTAGCTCTGTAATCATCAGCCCTGCCAGAGCAAGCCCTTAATGAAGTCCACCTGCTGCTTGTTTAGGAATCAAAGAGCACACACTCACCAACTCCTCTGATGCTGCTTGACACAGAAGGATTTGTGTCAGAAGTAGAGATATCAGAGAGATCATTATGAAAGTAGGAGAGAGGGCCAGGTAGAGAGAGAATGGGAATGAGAGACATAGCCACAGAGACAGAAAGAAGATAGAGAGAATGAAG
>NC_090059.1:7305228-7413018 GCF_038355195.1 Osmerus mordax | reverse complement strand
GGAGGAGACCGGCTGGCCACTCACCTTGGAGCATGGCGGAGGTGGTGTAGTAGTTGAAGGGGACGTTTTTGATCATGTACTTCTCCTGGTCCAGGGATCCCAGCTTGTCTCCCATCAGAACAGACTTCCCCCGTCCCGGCGTTCCCCACCAGCATCACGGGCCGCCGGCGTTCCAGGAGCCGGTCCAGGAAGTAGCGAACACGGATGGTCTCCGTAGTGTGGACCAAACACGCCTATAGCAACGGGGAGACAGACACCGATAATCAATCGCCGATCCAGAGGTATTTCTCATTTGAGATATTCCTCTTTAACTGTTTATTCTTGTCTATTTCCCTCTTTATTTTGTTCCTTTGTTTACTTGCATTCTGTTCCGCCCTGCTGAGAGCAAGAATTGACTTGCCTTCGATTATAGAACATATTTACAATATCTCTCTCACTCCTTAACCATTTCTTGCATATTCTCCATAATTAATGCTTTTTTTTTGACAATTAAAACTTTTTACTGGAGATTTGCTGCAGTAAATTCAAGGTTTGAATTTCCACACTACATATTTAGTTCACTAAGAAATAATTGGCTTAATTTGGTATTCATTTATGAATCTTTGAAAAGTGCTGTGGAACTCAGAGACTATTAGAAGATGACTGAGTGGGGGTGGTATAGTTGTGGTTCTGTACCTGCAGAGGGATGTCTGAGTCCAGCTGGAACACGGGCACCATCTTGGACCAGGGCTCAAACTTCTTGGTGTCGGGGTCGATGTAGCAGTCGAACACGGTGCCGTTTGACGGGAACTTGATGGTTTTAAACTCCGTCACCCACCACTTGCTGAACTCCACTCTGTAGTCCACCAACTACACACACATACGAGAAAGAGGGAGAGAGAGAGGGAGGGAGGGAGGGAGGGAGGGAGGGAGGGAGGGAGGGAGGGAGGGAGGGAGGGAGGGAGGGAGGGAGGGAGGGAGGGAGGGAGGGAGGGAGGGAGGGAGGGAGGAGAGACAGAGAAAGAACAACACTATAAATCATCTCGATAAATTCCAAAACTCATTGAGGCGCGTAAACACTGCAGAAAGGCACCTCTACCCATAGACCCATGTCCACTCCACACACAGGCACCTCTCCCCATAGACCCATGTCCACTCCACACACAGGCACCTCTCCCCATAGACCCATGTCCACTCCACACACAGGCACTTCTCCCCATAGACCCATGTCCACTCCACACACAGGCACCTCTACCCATAGACTCATGTCCACTCCACACACAGGCACCTCTACCCATAGACCCATGTCCACTCCACACACAGGCACCTCTCCCCATAGACCCATGTCCACCCCACACACAGGCACCTCTCCACATAGACCCATGTCCACTCCACACACAGGCACCTCTCCACATAGACCCATGTCCACTCCACACACAGGCACCTCTCCCCATAGACCCATGTCCACTCCACACACAGGCACCTCTCCTCATAGACCCATGTCCACTCCACACACAGGCACCTCTCCCTATAGACCCAGATGCTGTAGATCCAGAGGTGGAGGAAGCTCCCTCACCTTCCTGGTTGCGGGGTGGCCTCTCAGTGGATCAGCTTCAGTGGGCCGAAGCAGAAAGTAGAACAGAGCCCCTGTTTGGTCTGAAGTAGAGACCCCCCTCCTCCCTCCATCCCCCCATCCCCCCACCCCCCCCCCCCCTCCGCCACCCTCCGTCTCCTACGGGACCACACACACAGAGCTTCTACGCCCATGTACCACACGGCAGGGCAAAACCCTCCGTCCATTTGAGCTCTTTAGACAGAGTAAGGCAGCCCTGCCCTGCCCCCCCACCCCTCTCCGACACCCCCCCCCCCCCACCGCGTCATCTCACGGCCACCAACTTTCCCACCAGCTGCCCCCCCCCCTCCCTCCCTCTCTCAAGCCGTTCCTTAGTCAATAAAACCACTTAGCATTTAAATGCTCCTCAGATGGGTAGCGCAAAACTGGAGCGCATCTGTGTGGCGAGCGGGGGGAGAACGCCTCATCCCATAATGTAGACGGACGCGCCTACGGTACCGGCGCTGCCCGGGTTGCTTGGCAACCCCTCGTCACAGCCTGAGAGGTTCGGAGGGAGCCTGTCAGTGGAGCGTGTGTGGTGAGCTCGCTCAAACCCCAGAGGAGCTGGGTCTCTCTTATAAACATGCTTTTAAAAATGATCTATTACAACCAGCGGAAGTCACACCAACCCCAAAGAAAGTGAACTCTCTTTATGGGAGCGACGAGGAGGACGGGAGGAAGAGGAGGAGGAGTAAGGAGAAAAAGGAGCATGAGGGGAGAGGGAGAGGAGAGGGAGGAGAAGGAGGAGCAGGAGGAAGGTGAGGAGGTGGAGAGGAAGGAGGAGGAGGAAGGAGGAGACAGGGAGGGGGAGGAGAGATGGAGGAAGAGGAGGAGGAGACAGGGAGGAGAAGGAGGAGGAGGAGGAGGAGGAGGAGGAGGAGGAGGAGGAGGAGGAGGAAGAGGAGGAGGAAGAGAAGGGGCACCAGTCTTACCTGGTCCTGGAACAGGGCTCCTCCGAACGCCCAGACGGCAGCGAAGACGAAGAAGAGCTCGTACAGGTCTTTAGGGCAGTCTGGAGGCGTGTTCTCCGGGGTCAGCAGGCTCTCCAGCAGGTGGCACAACATCTGGACCACACTCTGCTCTGGGATGGGCAGGATCTTCTTGAACCTGGACCGGAGCAGAGCACACTCTAACAATCTGCCCCCACACACACACACGCTCTGCAAAATACACACTGAAGCACAGACTCACACACACTGCACAGAGACACGCACACTCATTCACCGACACACACGGACACGCACGCCCTGCGTGGGTACACACTCACGCTTTGCAAGGATGGCGCACGCACACACACTCTGCAAGGATACACACAGTCTCACACTGATACACACAGACTCACGCACACCGCACGGATGCGCACAGATACTCACATAACACTCTCACATTCGGCACAGTCACACTCGAGCTCACAACTTCTTTTTCATGTGATCTTGGTTTCACCTGGCAATGAGTAATTATAAGAATATCAGCTTGTTTACATTACCAGCCTGTAGAGAGTCAAAAGACCTCCTGTGGGGATGTTAAGTGGGATTAATTAAAATAATTGATCCTTCTCTTTACCTCGCCTTTTCTCACTCTCCCCATCTCATCTCTCCCACTCTCTCTTTCTCACTCTCTCCCCTCCTTTTGCCATCTCGCTCTCTCACTTACGCTCTCTCTTCTCACTATCTCTATCTCTCTCTCTCTCCTCTCACCATCTCTGTCTCCCACTCTCTCGTTCTCTCTCTATTCACTTTGTATATTATGATCTGGTTAGGAAGGTGACAGCGTTCATTGCTGTGTGGGGGCAGTGGGGTGTCTTGGGGAACAGTGCCAGGTGCGTCGTTAGCAACCAGGCGTGCACTTTCGATATTTGTTTCCCATCTCCTATCAGTGATCTGTGTTTACTCGGTTGATTTCTGTAATGGTCCGTTTTAACTAGCCGCTATCTGGCAGGTTTGACAGCCCAATAAAGGCTTTGAGAAACCGACAACTCTCTCTCCTCTCTCCTGCTCGATATCTCTCGCCCCTTCCGTGCTGTGGAGACACGTGCTGTCCATTTATCTACTAGACATTGTGAGGGGGTCCTCGGAGACAGGTACCTTGACCTGAAGGTGTCCAGGCATGAGGGAAGGTACTTGTCAAACAGGATAGTCAGGTTGGCCTTCTCTGATTGGACCTCCCTCCTGTCGATCCAACTGGACACGGGTGGGTTCCATCCCAGGTCTGCTGGGTTTATGTACAGGATGCCTGGAGGGACAAACAGAACTGTGGTCACCATAAGGTCTTTGATGTCGATATGAGGGAGAGAGGGAGAGAGGGAGAGAGGGAGAGAGGGAAGGAGGAAGAGAGGGAGAGAGGGGGAGAGGGAGGAGAGAAGCAGAGGAAGGAGAGGAAAAAGAGGAAGGAGAGGAGTAAAGAAGGAAGAGAGGAGGAGAGGTGGAGGAGAGGAATATAGAAAGAGGAGGGGAGGAGAGAGGAAGGGAGAACGGGGAGAGAAAGGAGAGAGGAAGGAGATGAAGGAGAGGACGAGAGAAGGGGAGAGGGAAGAGAGGAGTCCACAGAGGAACGGAGGGGGCCGGAGAGAAGGAGAGAAAGAAGAGAGGAAGGAGAGGACGAAAGAGGAGGAGAGAGAGGAGAGAGGAGGAGAGACCAGGAGAGGAGAGAGTGCTACCTGCTCTGGACACTGTGGCGGGGGTGGCCGTGCGAAGGTGACTGATCTCAAACACCAACCTCATGGTGGGGTTCAGAGGGATGCGCTCATTACTGGCCAGAGTCAGCACCTACACACACACATATACTATTTACTTGTCATGGAACCGACACACACTTGGATGAGCAAGCACACACTCTTCCAATGTGATGAAACACACACGCACACACACACACCTTGTTGTCGTCCATGACAGTGTTGAGAGACTCGATCCACATGGGGTCTATGTCTCCGTCCAGAACGATCCACTTGGGCCCAGTGTGGCTCAGGTTGGCCAGCTCACGCATGATGTTGGAGAACAACCCTGCAACACACACCAGTCAGTACAACACACACACACCAGCCCTGCAACACACAACAGTCAGTACAACACACACCAGCCCTGCAACACACACCAGTCAGTACAACACACACACACCAGCCCTGCAACACACACCAGTCAGTACAACACACACACACCAGCCCTGCAACACACACCAGTCAGTACAACACACACACACCAGCCCTGCAACACACACCAGTCAGTACAACACACACCAGCCCTGCAACACACACCAGTCAGTACATGTGTGCACATTGGTATGGTAACTCACCGTCCTTCCACTCCCTGGTTGCCGGGTTGATGATCCCAAACAGCTCATCATTGGTCACGGCCTTGGGGTTAAGATCCGCCCACACAGGCCGGCGCTTCATGTTCTGATAGGTCCTCTGGAGTGACCTCATCACCTGACTCTTCCCCGTGCCGGCGTTACCCACCACAAACACAGAGTGGCGCACTGCCAACAACTCCTCCAGCTGCACCACCTGGGAGAGAGCGATGGAGACAGAGAGAGATAGAGGGAGAGATGGAGACAGAGAGAGATGGAGGGAGATGGAGATGGGGGAGGGAGAGATGGGGGGAGAAAGCAATGGAGGGAGAGAGAGATGGAAAGAAGGGGGAGAGTGAGGGAGAGAGACATTGAGATGGGGGAAGAGGGGTGGAGGGAGATGGATATGGGGGAGAGAGGGAGAGAGAGATGGAGGGAGATGGAGATGGGGAGAGAGGGGGAGAGAGAGAGAGATGGAGGGAGAAAGAGACAGTGTGAAAGAGAGAAATGGAGGGAGAGAGATAGAAGGATAAATAAATGGCAATGGCACAGTCTAGTATTCCTGGGATTGTTGGGTGTTTGGTTTATACTGCTGTGCAGCATGGTGGTGCATGTTTAGGTGCACTGCAATGCAGCACGGCAGCTCAGAACACGCAGCTAACATCACGGAGCACGGCTGGAGCGGTCCTCACTGATTGCACACGAGCACACACGCACGCACTGACAGACATCCACACAAACACATACGTGCGAGCAAACATATGCAGACACACAGAGAAAAAACGCGCACATTTGCAGACACGTGCAACTGGACACATACTGACACTCAGACACACACACACCATCTTTAGTAGCTACAGGTTCATATCTCTTTACACCTCCATATCCAACAGGTTATTATGAACCGCACCGGAGACCCCGTCCGACAGAAGGGGGAGGAGGGGGGAGACGGAGGGAGGGGGCGAGGCAAGGAGGGGTGATAAAAAGGGAGAGTTTCTTTCCCGGCTCCATACACAGAGATAGTGTCGGCTGCTGAATCAATGCCATTGAGCGAAAGCCCGCGTTCTCCAGTATCTATTCAGGCTCTCAGCAGTCCTCAAAGAGCCCCCAGATCACTCTAATGTACTGCTACCCGGCCAGCACTGGGAGCTACGCAAACTCCCTCACCTCACCCCCCCCCACCCCCACCACCCCTGAAATGAAAGAGGAGCACAGACAAAGGCCGTAAAGTTCAAGGTCTGGAGATGCCTCGCTGTTATTGACCCCCCCCCTCCTTTCACACATACACACATACACAAACACGCACCTTCCGACAACCCCTTCTCCTTCCTTCTCACACGCACACACACAGACGCACGTTCCGGCCCCCCCCCCCCTCCCCCCCCAGCTCCCTCTCCTTGTTGGTTATTTCCATGGCCGCCTGACACAATGGCAGGGTTAAGTGGTGTCTGGCTGCGCTGGCCCGCTTGATGCAGTGTTATTATGTGCCTCTGCTGCCTTTGTGACCTGCTACAGATTGCACTTATTTCCCCTGGACCTGCGTTGTGGCGTTCTCTGACATCCAAACCGCCTCTCTAACACCTTGCGTGTGACAGAGAGAAAAATATATAAATATAGACAAATAGAGAAAGCGAGTGAGAGATAGTGTAGAGAGAACGAGAGGGAAAGAGATCAAGCAAGAAGAGAGAGAAAATATGTGTGTGTTTGTCTGTCCATGCAACATAATAATTTGAATCAGGCGTGTGTTCGAGGCGCCCGAGGACCCATCAACCCTAACCAGAGGGTGTTCATGTATTTGCCCGATTCATCCAGGAGCTCAGACCTGTCTGACATTAATGCTTCCCTCTGACAAAGACCAACCGCGGTTAACAGCTTTTTGAGAGAAGTTAAATAAAGCCAAGAGGGAATGATAACACTGCGATGGATGTGGGTTATTATGGGCTGCTGCTTCTGTAGTAGGACCTCAGGGTTGTGATGGTTACCGGAACCATGGAAACAAACTGTTGGCTCAAGTCCACGTCTTGGGGTGGATTCTTGCTAGAATTGGTACGTTATAATGATGTAAAAATGTGTTTTCATCCAAAACAACATTTGCCCCACAGAGAGATTTGAACCTGTGATCTATTGAGCTGCAATCAAGTACTCTCCCACTGAGCTAAATCCGACCTGCTCAACCTCTGGGAAACCAGCTCACCTTGAGCACAAAGTTGTCCTCCGCCTGAAGTTTCAAGTCCAGGACAGACTCTCTGACGACCTTCTCAAAGTCCAGGTCCCTCTTCCGGGGCACGTCCAGGGCTGGAAACAGGTCCCCGATCAGCCCCGTGAACACGGGCATGTCATCCGTCACGATCTTGGGGACGTTGAAGTCCCTCAGGGCCCTCATCAGGACCTGGTCCTCCGGCCGGCCCGGGTCCCCTCTCTTCAGGGAGCCGGCCACCACCAGCACGGACTTGATGGCGCGCAGGCCCCAGTCGTAGTGGTCCTGTACGCACACACACGCAGACACACACACACGCAGACACACAGACGTTGAATACAGTCAATGGGGTCCTGAACACCGGGGAGGGAGGGGGATTTGGGGGGCGGGGGGACGGAAGGGGAGAGGGGGAGACGGAAGGAGGAGTCCAGTGGATGAGAGGAGTGGAGAAGAGGAGGAGGAGAGGATGGGAGGAGGGATAGGGAGAGCAGAGGAGGGGGAGAGAGGATGGAGAGGGGAGGGGTGACAGAAGGAGAGGAAAAGCCAACAGGAGGATCGCAGGAGAGAAAAGGGGGAGCGGAGGAGAGGTGGAGAGAGGAAGACTGAGAGGAGGAAGACAGGAGGAGAGAGGACAGGAGGAGAGAGGACAGGAGGAGAGAGGACAGGAGGAGAGCGGACAGGAGGAGAGAGGAGAGGAGGAGAGAGGACAGGAAGAGAGAGGAGAGGAGGAGAGAGGACAGGAGGAGAGAGGAGAGGAGGAGAGAGGAGAGGAGAGAGGAGAGGAGGAGAGCGGACAGGAGGAGAGAGGAGAGGAGAGAGGAGAGGAGGAGAGCGGACAGGAGGAGAGAGGAGAGGAGGAGAGAGGAGAGAGGACAGGAGGAGAGAGGAGAGGAGGAGAGAGGACAAGGGGAGAGCGGACAGGGACAAGGAGAAGATGAGGGCAGAGATTTGTTGAGACGCCTCTTCCTCGTTTTACTACACAGTGAATCTACAAGGACTACCCACTCCACTGTCCTATAATCAACGACACTTAGACACTTAATTAAAAGAAGATTCTTCACTCTCCACTACAGTCCTTCCATTGATTTGCACTTTCAGCCATTAAGAATCTTGCTTACTGAGGCAGTGGGCTCATTATCATCCTGCATCGCAGCAGCTAAATTGCTAATGTTAGCAAACTTCAAAACAAAACTCTGATCACTTTGAAAAGCCCTCTCTCTAGAAAAAAAACAAATTCAAAACAACCCTTTCATCGGGGAGGGGGATCTCGAGCTTCATAAAACTACAGTAAAGCGGAATAAGCTAGCGATGGCACCTGAACTTCTCTGGCAGATGAGGACGTTCATCCATAATTGAAAAGTCACAAAACCCAAACCTAAGACATGGGCTTACACAGTCTCCTCAATACTGAGAATGACTTTCCGGCACCATCCATAATTGATCTGTTTGCCCAGAAACATCTAGGATAGGAACTCCAAGTCAGACATCAGGAGAGGACATCTCCTACCTTACAGTTTTTTTTATTCGCTTTGGTACTATTCTCACAAGTATGTGGTAAACCTCACAACTGTTAGTACAAAACTCAAAGCAGATCATCAAAAAGTCTGTTTTTTTTCATGTAATCACATGTTCAATTGACAAAGTACAATGCACAAAATTACACAATCACTTTTTCACCACACCTAATCAGTGTGTCATCAAAGAAATATCTTTCATATGAAGTAATTGTCTTTCACAATGCAATACTCACAATACTTTTGATATGCTTCTCATCTAATTTGCGTAAATACATTTGACCAACACTTAATCCAACTGATCTTAATGGTTAATCACTGAACCGTTTGGTAAACCTATATATTTTCATTTCAGCAATAAACAGTATATTGATTTTGAGAACTACAGAAATAAAATGTGTTTTTGTACGAACATATAAATTAACCACACATGATGAATACTCGTTATTGCTACTTGATTTCAGATTGGGGTAACCACAATTGGTCATTAGATATACGTAAAAGTGGGGGCGTAAACACTGGCAATTTCTTTCAACATAGCAGGATAGACAGCAAGGAATAGGAAGAGCTTGTGGACAAGGGATCCGTCAGAGAGGTGGGCATGAGAGAGGTCAACAGAGAGGTCAGAGGGGTGGGCATGGGCACCAACAGAGAGGTCAGAGAGGTGGGCATGGGCACCAACAGAGAGGTCAGAGAGGTGGGCATGGGCACCAACAGAGAGGTCAGAGAGGTGGGCATGGGCACCAACAGAGAGGTCAGAGAGGTGGGCATGGGGCCTCTAAATGTTATGTTTTGTTCTCATTTAGTTACATATAATAGAAAGTATACCTATGTTACAATTATATCTGAAAAATAGTACAGTAAAAACTACGTAATTTGCCCAAATGATTGTAGACGATGTCTTCATTGATCCTTCACTTGATTACACATAGGATGGATATTTTGGAAATTATTATTTATTATGTAAATGTGAGTAATGTAAGTGTATTGCCTAATGTGAAACTGTGTAATCTGTCTTTTACATAGTACTGTAGCATATTAATTTAAGCACTTCTAAGGCCGATTTGAAACATGTATCTTGCATTGTTTGCTGTTGGATGAACTGATTGTTAAAAGTACTAAACTGAAAGAAGATCATACTGTTGTGTTTCGGTGATTAAACCAAATGTTCCCATTACATATTACAATAATCTTGTGTTTGAAACAATGATTATGTGGACTGGAAACATGTGCAACTGACTGAAAGCATTCCATCAGGTTTTGAAAGAATGACTAGCTGCGTTACAAGTGTGATCAGTTTGGATTTTTGTACTAAGAGTTTTGAAAATGTACACCTTACTTGTGAAAATAGTACCAAAGCGAATAAAAAAAACTGTAACATCTTAACATTTACATCAAACTGTCATTTTGATCCACCAGGGTTTGGAGGGATATCTTGATGCTGTGTTTGATCGAAAGCTGTTCATATCAATTGTGTTCTTTAAGTCAATACAAACAGGACACAGGCTTTTTTGTCCAGTTTTATGGCTGACTGACTGACTGGCCAACTGGTTAACTGTCTGAATGACTGACTGGTTGCCTGACTGACTGACAGATTGATTGGTTGACTGACTGGCTGGATGACAGACTAAATGACTGGCTGACTGACTGGCGTGCCGTGCAGGTCTACCTGTTTGGACAGCAGCTCTTTACACAGCGTGTAGAGGGTGATGAACTTCCTGGCCAGGACCCGGGCGTCTAGGAAGCCCTCCGCCACCAGCATGATCTCACAGATCAGCTCAAAGTCTGGCACCACCATGGCACACGGCCTGAAGGGGGCACAGAAAGAGAGAGAGAGAGAGAGAGAGAGAGAGAGAGAGAGAGAGAGAGACATCACGGGCGGTGAAAACAGAGGGATGGTTCAAGAGAGACACAACACAGACAGGGGGGGTGAAGAGAGAGAGAGCGATAGTTAGAGGGCGAGAGACACCGCAGAGGGCGAGGGGATTTGTGAAAAAAGGGAGGGGATGATTAGAGAGATTCAAAGAGAGACGCCACAGCGAGGGGGAAGATGAGAGAGAGAGCTACAGAGACACACAGGGGGGAGGATGAGAAGTCAAAAGAAAGAGAAATGGTTAGAGACCAATGGAGAGACAGCAGAGAGACAGAGAAGTGAAATAACAGAGGGATACAAAGCTACAGCTGGACAGGGAAAGATAAGTGAGGTTACCGAGAAGGAGAAAGATGGAGAGATGGTGCAGAGAAGGAGAGATGAAGAGAAAGAGATGGAGAGAGATGGCACGGAGATGGAGAGATGGAGAGAAAGGTGGAGAGGGAGATGAGAGATGGTGAAATGGAGAAAAATGGAAACGGAGAGAGAGAGATACGGAGATGGAGAGAGAGATGGAGATGGAGAGAGAGATGGAGAGAGAGATGGAGAGAGAGATGGAGAGATGGAGAGAGAGATGGAGATGGAGAGAGAGATGGAGAGATGGAGAGAGAGATGGAGATGGAGAGAGAGATAGAGAGATGGAGAGAGAGATGGAGAGATGGAGAGAGAGATGGAGAGAGAGATGGAGAGATGGAGAGAGAGATGGAGATGGAGAGAGAGATGGAGAGATGGAGAGAGAGATGGAGATGGAGAGAGAGATGGAGAGATGGAGAGAGAGATGGAGAGAGAGAGATGGAGAGATGGAGAGAGAGATGGAGAGAGAGATGGAGAGAGAGAGATGGAGAGAGAGAGATGGAGAAGGCATGAGACAGAGGCCTCTGGGCCCAGTGCCTGGAGGAGGGGGTGACGGGAGAGCTCACAGCTTAGTCAGAGCAGCAAGAGTGGAACATGTTAGATTAGTGAACGCCAAAAACAACAGCTGCAGCCATATCCAGGGAGATGTGTCCTCTCAGATAATGAGATCCTGACTAAGAGCTCATTGCATCCGTTTGCCACAGTTTCTACAGAGAAGAGCCACAATCCAGCTTTCTGTGGTAGCTGAGTATAACTTAAGTACTTTCTGTAGTACCTGACTGTAACTTAAGAACCGTCTGTGGTAGCTGAGCGTAACTTTAGTACTTTCTGTAGTAGCTTGTGCGTTTGTGTGTGTCCGTGTCTACGGCAAATAGGTGTATGAATCAACAACAATATTACAAAAACGAGAGAGATCTCTCCAGTTACCTGAAGTGGAATTTCAGAGTTTCCACGGTTACCTGTGGGAGGCTTTGGAGATCTCCAAGGTTACCTGAAGAGGGCCTTGTGGGATCTCTACGGTAACCTGAAGAGGACTTTGTGGATCTCCAAGGTTACCTGAAGATAACCTTGAGGGATCTCCATGGTTACCTGAAGAGGGCCTTGAGGTTCTCTGGCAGCTCGGTGCGTCCAGCATAGCCGGGGTTCATGGTGATGAAGATTCCCACGGAGGGGAACAGGTTCACCTCCTCGCCCATGAAGTTAAACCTCTTCTTCTTGTCCCGGATGGCATCCTGGATGCTCTTCACCTGCAAGCAGAGGAGCAGGTCACACGCTGAACAGACACTGTTAGCGTGGTCCAGAGAGAGAGAGAGAGAAAGTGAGAGAGAGAGTGAGAGAGAGAGAGACCGACAGGGAGAGGGCAATTGGCCTTTGGCAACAATGCTCACTCATGCATGCCAATAAAGCATTATTTAATAGAAAATTGAGAGAGTGAGACAGAGAGAGAGATACACACACAGAGAGAGAGACAGTGATAGACTGAGAAATAAAGACAGAGAGAGTGAGAGACAGAGACAGAGAGAGAGAGAGAGAGAGAGAGAGAGAGAGAGGGAGAGAGAGAGAGAGACATAGACTGAGCAAAAAAAAATGACAGAGAGAGTGAGAGAGAGACACAAGAGAGACACAAAGAGAGACAGAGCCAGAGAGAGAGAGAGAGAGCCGGCCGGGGGTGAAACAAGACATCCAGCAGAAGTTGTCAGTGTCCTGGGCTGCACTCTAAAGCCCCGGCTGGCTTCATGAATGGAACATGTCAGCGGTGAAACAGCCAGGCAGCCCAGTGGAGCAGGCGGTCGCGGGCCAGCAGGCAGCCACAGATCAGCCAGTCAGACCAGGACAACGGGCACAGTCAGAGATAGATGCCAGCACCAGCCAAGCGATTGAAGAAGAATGAGAAGGAGAATTCATTTATATCTGGTGGGGAAAAAAACTCCCTGCTGTTTGACGTCTAGGGTTTAACTGTCTGTGAGGTTGTGCAACTATGTTAATACACGTGGGTGTGTCTGTTTTGAGTGCATGCACCTACGGTGGTTATGCATGTGTGTGTGTGTATGTGCATGTATGCATGTATGTTTATACTCACGCATACTCTGCATCAACACACGCACACACTTACCCATACACACGCACACACACACATACAGTATAAACACACCATGCATACACACGCATACACACACATACAGTATAAACACACCATGCATACACACACACATACATACACCCACACAAATATACAGTATAAACACACAGTGCATAAACACACACACACACACACTTCAACATACAGCTCCCCCGCTCCACATTCAGGATGGGCTCTGGTATCTGTCGTTCTTCTGAGGTGCTGAGAGAGGAGGCAGCTTCCGAGGCAGCTCGGAGGCAGGTCTCATGTTCGCCGTGTGTGAGCGCCTCCTCAAGGTCTGCCGTGCCTTCCTACAGCTGTCTGATCCCTTATTCATTGAGGCACGCTGACTCGCCTGAACTGTGCCAACACTTTAGGATTCTCTCTGAGTGAGCGAGAGACAGAGAACACTGGGTTCCTGGTGTTCCCTGGGCTGGCAGGGGTGAGGCAGGGGGAGGCAGGGTGAGGCAGGGTGAGGCAGGGGGGAGGCAGGAGTGAGGCAGGGGAGAGGCAGGGGTGAGGCAGGGGGAGGCAGGGGGAGGCAGGCTGATGGACAAGGGGAGGGAGGAGGAGGAAGGCTGATGGACAAGGGGAGGGGTGAGGCAGGGGTGAGGCAGGGGGAAGCAGGGGTGAGGCAGGGGGAGGCAGGGGGAGGCAGGGGGAGGCAGGCTGATGGACAAGGGGAGGGAGGAGGAGGAAGGCTGATGGACAAGGGGAGGGGTGAGGCAGGGGTGAGGCAGGGGGGTGACAGACTGATGGACACAGTGGGTCGATGAGTGGCCTGACTGACTGACAGGGTGTGTGGAGTTTCTCTGACGAAGCAGAGCCTTGAGCAAGAATCCATCATCATCACCACCGCCATCATGATATGAACGGTCCTGATCGACTGTACCGCAGACCACCATATCACCAAGACACCATGTCTGAACCCCCTCTGAGAGGACCACTACAGAGACCACAGGGTGGGGGAGGAGGGGGGGGGGCAGAGAGAGGAGGAGGGGAGAGGGGGAAAGAAAGGAGAAGAGAGACTGAAGGGAGAGAGAGAGAGAGAGAGAGAGAGAGAGAGAGAGAGAGAGAGAGAGAGAGAGAGAGAGAGAGAGAGAGAGAGAAAGCGCAAAGAAAGCGCAAAAGAGGAGCGAGAGATTGAGAGAGGAAAGAAAGAAAGGAGACAGCAAAGCAGAGGCCGAGATCAGAACTGCCAGGCTGTTAGCACGGCTAACTAGCTACAGTAGAAGCATGTCATTTCGATAAATCATGTATAGATATTGTGACACTTGAAACAGATGCTTCAGCTGTTTGTCATCAGACGCTCAATAAAGAGTCATCAACCAACTCATCTAAGTAAATAAAGGGCTGAATAAATCACAGCTGTTTGGGAAAGCCCTCAACTCGATAACAGAGGTGGTTGTGAGTATGTGAGTCTGAGTGCATGTGTGTGTGCGTGTACGTGCGTGTGGCGTGTGAGTGCGTGGTATGTGTGTGTGTGTGGGGCATCCTCACCTGAACAGCGACAACGGAGAGCACCTCCACTGAGATCCTGTTGAACTCGTCGAAGCAGCCCCACGCCCCTGTCTGAGCCAGGCCCTTATAGATGTTCCCACACGACTGAGGACACACACACACACACACACACACACACAGGCACACAGGCACACAGGCAGGCAAGCAGGCAGGGAGGCAGACAAACATTCATTTAATAACATCATTTGTCAAAGCCTGTTTGTGCCAGTGTGGCACAGGTAGAAATGCCAACACCCACGTTCAGTATGATCCAAACTGTGTGTGTGTGTGTGTGTGCGTGTGCGTAAGCCTCCCTGAGACACACAGGGACAGGACAAAGAAGGGATCCTACTTTTCCCAATTACAGGCTCAAGTTAACCTCCTCTGACGCAAACCAAATATGACTAGAGTATTGATCTGTGCGTGTGTGTGTGTGTTGTCTCCTGTTCCTGGGGTATGTTTTCACTGCTCCCTGACACCTCTCTGCAGTGTGTGCAGCAGGGAGCAGTGTGTGTGTGTCAGAGAGCAGTGTGTACGTGGCAAAGCCGTGTGTATGTGTCAAGGAGCAAAGTGTGTGTGTGTGCGCATCGGAGCAGTGTGTTTGTGCCAGGGAGCGGTGCGTGGTGTGTGTCAGGGAGCGAGGTGTGTGTCAGGGAGCGAGGTGTGTGTGTCAGGGAGCGAGGTGTGTGTGTGTGTCAGGGAGCGAGGTGTGTGTGTGTGTCAGGGAGCGAGTGTGTAGTGGAGAGAACACCTCTACACTATAATAATGGCCCTGTCTAGGGAGGCAGGAACAAGCTGCATGAGAAGATTATGTTTACGTCTTCCTTGACCGCTCCTTACGCAGGGAGGTGTGTGTGTGTGTGTGTGTGTGTGTGTGTGAGTGCGTGTGTGTGTGAGTGGGGAAGACAGAGAATGCAACATGAATACAGAAGGGGGTTTATGACATGGCTTAGCAAAGAAATAAGTGTTACCATCAGGGTTGAACTAATCTGCCTTCCTTCAAGTAGAGGGAGAAGGAGAGAGGATGGAGAAAAGGAAGGCGAGAGGAAGGAGAGAGTGAAGAGAGGAAGGAGAGAGGTAAAAAGATGATGCCTGATTAAATCCCCCCCCACACACACACACATACAGCACACAGTACCTTGTAGTCCATCTGCTCGGAGCAGTTGAACACGTAGACCATAATGCCGAGCGCTCGGCCTAGGTCCTTGGTGGTCTCAGTCTTCCCAGTACCGGCTGGGCCGGCCGGAGCCCCACTCATGGTCAGGTGGAGAGACTGGGTCAGGGTGATGTAACATCTGAACAACACACACACACACACACACACACACACACATACAGACACACACATACACACAAACCAAAAAGCACAATCCTCAATCCCCATAATCAGATCTGTCACCACCAATCCACAACCAATCAAAGCACTCACAGCAAACCACAGCAACAACAATCATCCAAAGGAACCCTGAATGGGTGGAGGGATGAAGACTAGCCGACCTTCCTCACCGCGCGGGGCGGGCGCTTTTTCTGCGCGGGATAACCAGCTGTGTACCCAGCAGATGGTTCAAACATGATCGCGGTGTCGGGTACGGAACGAGCCACGGAACATTCCGGAAGACAAATGATTCCATCTGGGTGCCGTGCATCATCTCCTTGAAACGAGACCGCGAAGCAGTCTGTCTCGGGGACTGCGGTGAACTCGCCTCTGACTAACACAGAGAGTCCAGAGGAGGAGGAGGAAGAGGGGACCTTGTGATGACACAGTGACTAAAGAGCATCCCTAGATCCGCTCTTCATGCATATTCACACTGTAACAACCTGAACGGCGTTACATGAAACAGCTTGACAGAGAGAGAGAGGAGAGAGAGAGAGAGAGAGAGAGAGAGAGAGAGAGAGAGAGAGAGAGAGAGAGAGAGAGAGAGGAGAGAGAGAGAGAGAGAGAGAGAGAGAGAGAGAGAGAGAGGAGAGAGAGAGAGAGAGAGAGAGAGAGAGAAAGGGGAGAGAGAGGGAGAGAGAGGACAGATGAGTCCACGTGCTCGGTGTTTACCGATCCCGCTATCTCCCACCATTGTCTCTGCTTTGTTGCAGCTTCACAGGGGATTGTGGTCAGCGGGACGGAGACCAGAGAGCCCGACACGGCTGTGTGAAGGCTCGATTTAGAGTCGCGCAATCATCTCTGTATGCTTTAAGGCTTATCAGCCCTCATGCAGGCTGGCTGCCTCAGAAGAGCCGTTATCAAGGCTTCACTCTGGCTTTGTGGCAGAGAGTACAGTCATCTCTCATGGGTGCTGGTGGTGGGTGGATGATAAAGATGGAAAGGTACTACGCAGAGAGACTTCGCCCTTCTCTCCCTCCGTCTCTCCCCGCAGGCCCAACTTCCTGGTGTGCTTGGTCGTCAGGGAGGGGATGACCAATCACGAGACAGTTTACCTATCAGTCGGTGGTGTTGACCAATCACATGATACTTTACCTATAAATTCAGAAGTGTCTTGACCAATCACAACCCTTTTTAGGAGTTATTTCAGTAGCTTATTTCAGTCAGAAGTATGTTGTCCAACCACACCACCCCTTAGTCAGAAGGGGTGCTGACCAATCATTACGTAGCATACGTCAGTCATGAGGGTGTTGACCAATCACAACACCCTTGATCTTTACCTGTCAGTCAGAGGCGTGATGACCAGTCGCGGGGTGTTTCCGAGGTACTCGTAGGAGTAGAGGAAACTGGGCGTCGCAGATGTTGGTGTGAAGCAGTGCTTCTCTGTCTCTCCCCAGCGGTGACGCAGCCTGAGACAGCCACACAAACGCCTGGGAGCTCTCCACCTGGGGGGGGGAGGGGGGGGGGGGGGGGGAGAGAGAGAGAGAGAGGATTAATGAGAGAGAGAGATGTGGAAGAGGGGATTAATACCGTTTTTTCTCAATTGCTAAGACACATTTCTTGAATGTGTACTGTGTTTTCTCCAAACTCTAAACACACATCTTCATACTTACACTGTTTTGGCCAAACCCTTGGCTTTTGACCCAAAATCAAACACTGTAGTCAAAACCATATTATCTGTCGTATAAACCTAACTTTGCATTCAAAATACACACAAAGCCCTCAAATAAATTCAACCTTCTGAATACCTTTTAGACACTGCTGGGAGGAATTGAAAACACTATTATAAAAAGCTTTTCAAGAACCATTGACTATAACGTGTCCTTGAATTTTAGATATGTTCCACCTCATGAGTTTGACATGATGTAAATCATAAAACTCACAATTACTGCAACTGTCCTTCTTACAGGCTGTTTATTTTCTATTATACAGCAATTGCATTTTGAGCTCTTGTTACTGTAGTAGTCACAGTATACAAATAGTAGTACTGTTAGTCAACAACACAAATGTATTGCTGTAAATTGTAATTTGGGGAACAAAGGCTAAGAAAACAAGGATATAAACAAATCATCATAGGGATTTCTGTCATAGTGTGGCATGGATCTCATTTGAGATTGTTGTTCTTCTTCCTCTTCCTCTGCCTCTTCCTCTCCCTTGTCCACCTCCTCTCATTTGGACAATTCTTCCTTTTCTTCTGATATTTTCATCCATGATTTCAAAGTACAGATGAGCTTACCTTTGTATTCATTCCAAACCCCTGACTGCTTGTTGAGTATATTTGCTTGTTAGTGCTTACACATGGATAATTGGTTGGTAAGGGTGTTTGAATTGCGCTGTTTTGGGTTTACTTATCAAATGGCAGTGTTTTCTGAATGACATAATGGTGATAATTGTGTCTTAAAGTAAGAGGTGTGTTTAGACTTTTGCAAAGAAGTGTGAATGAACCTGAGAAATGTGTCAAAAAGGGTAAATTGTGTTTAAAGATTGGGGTACATGGTCTTTCTGCTGGGATTTGGCAAAATGGTTTTGTGGGGATGGCTTACACATACCATTTTTGTGTGTTATCAATCGAGAAAAACTATAAGAGTGTGTGTATGTGTGTGTGAGAGAGAGAGAGAGAGAGAGAGAGAGAGAGAGAGAGAGAGAGAGAGAGAGAGAGAGAGAGAGAGAGAGAGAGAGAGAGAGAGAAGAGAGGACAAGGAAACGGCAAAAGGCAAAAGGCAAAAGGCAGAAGACAGGAAAAAACGAGAACGGAAAAGAAAAAGAAGATGGATGGATAGATAGAGAGAGAGAGAGCGAGAGAGAGCGATAGAGAGAGAGAGGCCGAGACACAAATCTCCCCGTCCTTTATTTCTCCCCTGCGAGCCTGTCACCTGCCACGGCTGCCCATGCTAACACACAGCCACATGTCACAGCTGTCCCTGTCCCGAGTCACCAGGCACTGCTCACCTGCTGAGCGACGATCTCCCCCGCCCCACCACAGGTGTTCCTGAGGGGAACCCGAGGAACCCCGAGGAACCGCGTTCGGCCTCACCTTCTGAGCGATGATCTTGGCCACAACGTCCCTGGCGTGCACGTCGATGGTGCAGATGGTCATGACCTTCTGCCGGTCGCCCCGGCGACAGCTGTCCAATCAGCATGGAGATGAGGGTGTTGAGCTGCGCCACCTGCTTCTTGTAGTAGTCCTTCATGGCGTTCTCGTAGCCCTCCTCCAGGCGCGAGAACGCCATGCCCACGTCCAGGGTCCCACCAGATCTGGGTGCAGGTGAGAGCCACCTGGAGAGAGACGAGGAGGGGGGAGAGAGGGAGGGAGAGGGAGAGAGAGAGAGAGAGGAGAGAGAGAGAGAGAGGAGAGGAGAGGGAGAGGAGAGGAGAGAGAGAGAGAGAGAAAGAGAGAGAGAGAGAGAGAGAGAGAGAGAGAGAGAGAGAGAGAGAGAGAGAGAGAGAGAGAGAGAGAGAGAGAGAATGAGAGAGGGGGGAAGGGAAATAAAAATGGACACAGAATAAAACACAGACAGATAGGGCGAGAGAGAGATAGACAGAGATAGAGAGAGGAGAGAGATTGGAAAATGAATGGGGGAAAACAGAGTGAGGGAAAGACAGAGAGACAGAGTGTGAGAAAGAGAGAACATCTTTCCGACACATGACATTACTGTGCTGTTGTGTGGTTGCTGGAGGCATCCTGGGAGATGGAGTCCAGTACCTGAGCAGGGTAGTCAAACAGCCACTGTTCCCTCGGTTTGTCCTCGTACGCCATGACCGCCTCGGTCATCTCATGGCGAACCGTCGACCTCATGGTGTCCAGAATGCGGTTCAACCACACCTCAAACCTTGAATCGACACATAGACATACACACAGATGGATTCCGAGCACGCAGACACGCACACACAAATTCAATATTTTCCATATAACAGTTCCATAGAGGTGTACTGTAGGTCTACGCATAAGTGTATGACCCTTCATAATAATGATTTCCTATCGTTACACTTAGTAAAGCGTGTCTTGCAGTAGCAGATAAACACCATCCAGTATGTAGTTAAACATAGACATATTTATTATGGTTTGATTTGTGGGCAATATATACTGTACTATATACAATATTTACTATAACCCAAAGCTCGTCAGTCTTTGCTACTTGAGGGGTCAAGACCTCTCCATCGACTTAAAGCTTCGTGATGAGTAGAGGGGGATGGGGTGGGTGGTGGGGGCGCTTCACATTCTAGTATATTCAAATGTTCTTCATTTAGCAGACGCTTTTATGGAGAATGCAGGCAGGGATCCCGCTCACTTTCCCTTTGAAAGACTAACAGGCAAACCAAGACTGGTGTTACCAACGGGGGGAGTGAGGATAGATAAACAGAGAGAGAGAGAGAGAGAGAGAGAGAGGAGAGAGAGAGAGAGAGAGAGAGAGAGAGAGAGAGAGAGAGACAGAGAGAGATACAGACAGAGAGAGAGCGAGACAGAGAGACAGAGAGAGAGAGAGAGAGAGAGATACAGACAGACACATGGAAAGACAGAAAAAGATAGAGAGACAGAGATACAGACACAGAAAGAGATACCGACAGAGAGAGAGAGAGAGAGCTACAGACAGCCAGCTGTCAGTGGAAGGTGAGCAGGCTTCTCTCAGTGTGGTGGTCCAGTCTGGTCCAGTACCTGACCAGTGCAGTCGCAGGGCAGGTTGAAGGGGGACATACTCGTCCTCCTTGCTGTACATGCCCAAGCCTGTCTTGGTGGCGCTGCCCTCTGCGTCCAGCTCAAACTCCATCCTGGCCATGTTGTCAAACAGCTTGGAGAGGTGCTTCTGGACCTGATGACACACGGGGCAGAGTAGGGAACAGCAAAGGAGAATTATTTGGCAGGAGAACCCATCACAGGAGAACCCTGCCAGAGGAGAACCCACCAGAGGAGAACCCACCAGAGGACAATCCCATGGAGGAAACCCGCCCTGGGTGAGAACCCACTAGAGGAGAACGCCCTAGTGGAGAACCCATCACAGGAGAACCCATCAGAGTGGAACCCACCAGATGACAACCCATCAGGAGCTTAAGAGTTGATCTGCTTCATTATACTGAAGTGGATTTAAAAGTGGACTGACTGGTGAACGTTAATTGAGTGTAGAAGTGGTCCTCAATGTCAGAGTGATTTATCTGTCAGCTGGGTGCTGCAGTAATTATATATGTATATATCCAAGGTGGGGCGATGTCCATTATGTTCTAGCAGCAGGTGTGTAGAATCACATGGAAATCTAGAAGCAACAGCGCCCCTGAGTGGACTGCCTTTGTACTGCAAGAGTAAGCATCACACTTTACATTCCCTAAAACGAACATTGCTTAACACTTGACAGTGTGTGTGCCTGCATGGGTAAATGTGTCTGTGTGTAACTGTGCGTGTAAATGAACGTGTGTGTGTGTGTACCTGGTGGGGGTTGGTCCCGTTGGACAGGATGTCCAGCAGGTCTGCTGAGGAGATGAAGTAGAACCTGGGGAAGGCCAGTCGCTTGGTGTCCAGGTACTCTGCCAGGGCCTTCTCACACAGGGACAGTCTGCACACACACACACACACACACCATGCATGCACGCGCACACACACACAGGAGCCTCGTGATTGTGTGTGCGTAGGGAATGTGCAGTGTGTTTTTAGACACACACACACCCCAAGACATGTTGTCCCAACACGCAGCACAACACCAAACACCCCCCACCTCCCCAACACATCCACACGCACACAACCCCCCCCCCCCTCCCTCCACCCACCGTCCCGACCAGCCCCCGAAACACAACTCCCCACACACGTTCCACCCGAATACTTCACCGCCACCCCGGTCCCCACTCCCCCACACCACCACACCACCACTCCCCCACACCCCCACACCCCCACACCCCCACTCCCCCAAACCCCCAAACCCCCCACACCCCCACTCCCCCCAAACCCCCACTCCCCCAAACCCCCACACCACCACACCCCCACTCCCCAAAACCCCCACACCCCCACTCCCCCAAACCCCCAAACCCCCACTCCCCCAAACCCCCAAACCCCCACACCACCACTCCCCCTAGCCCCCCACACCAGCATTCCCCCACTCCCCCCCCCCCAGCCGCCCGTAGCGCTCCGGAGCCCCACCTGCCCTGGGCGTCCCTCCAGCCTGCCGAGCAGGCCCGGCTTGCTGGTGGCCTCCACCACGTTGGGCGTCTCGTGGGCTGCGTTCGCCAGCTCTTTGAAATCTGCATCAATCCCCTCGAAGCGCTTGGAGTCCTGCAGTTTCACCGGGGATTCAGGCCAGGGGATTAGGAGTCTCGCAGGGGGGCGGGGAATCACACAGACTTAATAAGAACCATCTGGGCTGGCGGCACAGATAGGTACCATGGGGGGATATTAAGGGGGTGGTGTAATATTGTGATGAATGAAGGAGGACCGCAGGACTTTTCATTAAGGAATCCTTAATTGGAGTGTCGGTTTGCAGGTGTGGTGTGTGTGTGTTTTTGCTGTTGTTGTTGTGTGTGTGTCTCAGTGTGTGTGTGTGTGTGTGTGTGTGAGTGAGTGAGTGTGTGTGTGTGTGCATATTCTGTATATTTATTCTGTATTATGTGTGTGTGTGTGTGTGAGCGTGTGTGAGCGTGTGTGAGCGTGTCTATTCTGTAAGCCTGTGTGTGTGTGCGTGTGTGTGTGACCTCAGGCAGCTGGGAGCGGATGTCTTCCGACCCGATGAAGATGCTCTCCAGGTGGGACCAGGTCCTCTGCACCTCCAGCCACATGGAGATCACCGAGTCCGCCACCGACAGCTTGCGTTGCCACGACGACACCTCCTCCAGGAAGTGGGCGATGTACTTGGAGGACATGAGGTTCTGCAGCTGGACCTGGTTGTCCTCCAGGGTCTCGATCAGCTCCTCGTCGGAGCGCAGCAGGGGGACCTGGGTGCGGTGGTGAGGCTCGTACTGGAACTGCATCCCTGGAGGACAGCAACACAGCCACCGGGATCAGTTGACTCCACAACTTGACCACAGACACACACACATACACACACACACACGTGTACACCCAACACTTCTCCCCCATGCACACACTCCAACACGTACACCCACGTCCAGCGTAACACTTCTCTCCTGTGCACACACCCGGACTCATCTCTCCACACACACACGCACACACACCCACACACTTCCAACACATGCAACACCTCCTCCCCTCACACACCCACACAGAGATATGCAGTCCCATTTTCTTTGTAGAACCTCATGCGCTGCAGAGATAGATAAATACCGACCATTCCTTGAGTCTTGATCTTCTACTGCACGTTCTATAAGCTGTATATCTGTGTTGCTTTCGATTAAAAATGAACCTGCTAAACGAATGACAGAAAATGTCAACATGTTTCAAAGTCCACCTGTCCAGATGGAGTTGAGCTCTGACAGGACCTTCTCCATGCCCATCTCCTTGACAGCCTTGTCCACAATCCCCCTCACCTCCTCCTCAAAGCAGTGGAGGTTCAGCTCCAGGAGGTCAGCCAGGGTAGTGTCCTGTCAACAAGACAGCCCTCTGTCACCCTGTCCTGCTCACAAGACAGCCCTCTGTCACCCTGTCCTGCTCACAAGACAGCCCTCTGTCACCCTGTCCTGCTCACAAGACAGCCCTCTGTCACCCTGTCCTGCTCACAAGACAGCCCTCTGTCACCCTGTCCTGCTCACAAGACAGCCCTCTGTCACCCTGTCCTGCTCACAAGACAGCCCTCTGTCACCCTGTCCTGCTCACAAGACAGCCCTCTGTCACCCTGTCCTGCTCACAAGACAGCCCTCTGTCACCCTGTCCTGCTCACAAGACAGCCCTCTGTCACCCTGTCCTGCTCACAAGACAGCCCTCTGTCACCCTGTCCTGCTCACAAGACAGCCCTCTGTCACCCTGTCCTGCTCACAAGACAGCCCTCTGTCACCCTGTCCTGCTCACAAGACAGCCCTCTGTCACCCTGTCCTGCTCACAAGACAGCCCTCTGTCACCCTGTCCGGTCCTCACCACCCTAGTGTCACAGTATTTAGCAGTGCTTGTTGACAGTTTTGTCAATGATAAGTACACACGCTTATGGCAGGAGAGCTGAAAGCTCCAACACGCACACACAGTATAGCCACGCACACACACAGAGACAAAACCACACACACAGACACACACAGGCAGAATACCCACACAAACACACACACACACACAAGCAGCACACACAGCCAGCACGGTACTTAAACAAGAGTCAACACATGGCCTTCCGAATCAGAAGGCGTCTATAGAAGCCGGGTCAGAACCTGGTCCATGGTGAAGCGAACCCCCGTGGCAGACATGAGCTGGTGCCAGTGTCTGGGTCGTATGGCCGGGTTCTGGAGCTCCGCCACGGCCCGCAGCGACACCAGCAGGTTCTTCACCTGGCTGTCCAGACCGGAGAAGGCCTCCCAGGCCCGGACCTACAGAGGCGGGGGGCAGGGGTCAGAGGTCAGGGACAGCACACAGGTCACTCAGTAGCAGAAGAGTAGTGCGAATACACTCACGACCTGTCCTGTTCTCCTTCTCCTCCATCTCTTCCTCCCCGCCCCTCCTCCTGTCCTGTCCTCTCCCACAACCCCCCCCCCCTCCCCTTCCCCTCTCCTCCATCCTCCCCTCCCCCTTCACCTCCTTATCCAGGCCTCGGATGTCTTTCGAGAAGTGTTTGCACTCCGTCTCCATGTCCTCCACGTTGATGTCCCTCCAGGGCGTGGTCCTCCAGGCGGCCATGCTGGAGTTCACGGCCGAGATCATGTCCCAGAGCTCCTTCAGCAGCTGCACCTCCCGCCTGGAGAGAGGGGGGTTGGCGGGGCAGTGGGCAGGGGGAGGGAGGAGGGGGAGGGAGGAGGGGAGGGAGGGAGGAGGGGGAGGGAGGGATGTTATTGGTGGGGAAGGGGCAGGGGGAGGGAGGAGGGGAAGGGAGGGAGGGATGTTATTGGTGGGGCAGGGGCGGGGAGGGGGGGTTGAGGGAAGGCCAGGGGTAGAGGGGTCGGGGGGTAGGGGGGCAGGGGAGGGGGTGAAGGCAGGGCGGGGCGAGGATGGGGGTCGTGGAGGGGGTGGAGGGGAAGGACAGTTAGATGAGATCAGAGCACCAGGGGATCACTGATTCTGATTTGCATAAATTATACATCAGCTATTCATTTTATATCGTTGAATCACTGGCATAGTTTTCTCCACTGTTTTTTCTCCACTGTTTATAAAAAAATTTAAGTATTGGAAATGCTCATTTGAATCTCAACCACCTTGCTTGCCACCAGACTCAGCAGAATCTCAGCAGAAAGCATGCTGTTTGGTGTAGAGCTAGGGTTCATATGTGTACAAGAAGCATCCTAACAATTCTGTTTATACAGGCAGATAACTAGTCCAAGGTTACGGTGAGAGAGTTGTGGAGACGGAGGTGAGTCAGGGAGGGTGTTGTCTGGTACCTGCACTGTCTCAGCTGTCTGTAGTCAGGCACGGTGACCTCAAACAGGCTGGCGGACTCCACCAGTGCGGCTCATGACACCCTCTTTCTCCTGGATCTGTCTGTGGGACGAATCCAGCATCTGGTAGGATGCTCACTGTCAAACCTGCCGAGAGCACACACGCACACGATACACACGACCCCCCCCCCCACACACACACACACACACACACACACACACAATACGCACACATTCCCAGAGACAAATGCACACGCAGTCAGTCATGTACACTACGTTGTCAGTTACTACAGCGTTTTGTCCGAGCTCCAACCAAGTTCCACACCGTAAGAAGGTGTTCTCAATCATGTCTTGCCACCCATGACAACAGCATGACCTAGCCCTGACAGGAAGTACCCGTCACCCATGACAACAGTATGACCTAGCCCTGACAGGAAGTACCCGTCACCCATGACAACAGCATGACCTAGCCCTGACAGGAAGTACCTGTCACCCATGGCAACAGCATGACCTAACCCTGACAGGAAGTGTCCGTCACCCAGCCAGGCCACCGAGGAACAATTACCCAGTAACAATAACTCTCTCGACATTAACAAGGAAATAATCACCACGTTACGAGGAGCACAATTATGCACATAACTAATGAGATCATTAGAGGCATGATGGAGAGCCCCTACCTGTGAATTCATTAACATTATGTAAAGTTTCAATTAGCCATGTCTAATGTGCTAGACTGTAGACTGCACTATGCGCTGTCAGAGTGATGTGTGAAATGGTGGCCCTTTCATAGCTTGTCTTCACAACGGTGTCCAATGACTGATGAGAAAGGCTTGTACTCCACCCAATTAAAAAGTGTTTCAGCTCCACCCAATAACAGTTTTTCAGCTCCACCAGTCACAGTGTTTCAGCTCTACCCAGTAAGTGTTCAGCTCTACCTAGTAACAGTTTCAGCTCTACCCAGTAAGTGTTTCAGCTCTACCTAGTAACAGTTTCAGCTCTACCCAGTAAGTGTTTCAGCTCTACCTAGTAACAGTGTTTCAGCTCTACTAGTAAACAGTGTTTCAGCTCTACCAGTAAGTGTTTCAGCTCTACCTAGTAACAGTGTTTCAGCTCTACCCAGTAAGTGTTTCAGCTCTACATTTACATTTACATTTAGTCATTAGCAGACGCTCTTATCCAGAGCGACTTACAGTAAGTACAGGGACCATTCCCCCGAGGCAAGTAGGGTGAAGTGCCTTGCCCAAGGACACAACGTCATTTGGCACAGCCGGGAATCGAACTGGCAACCTTCTGATTACTAGTCCGCTTCCCTAACGCTCAGCCACCTGACTCCCCCAGCTCTACCTAGTAACAGTGTTTCAGCTCTACCCAGTAAGTGTTTCAGCTCTACCTAGTAACAGTGTTTCAGCTCTACCCAGTAAGTGTTACACCACCCAGTAAGTGTTTCACCACCCAGTAACAGTGTTTCAGCTCACCATAACAGCGTTTCACCTGAACGGCCCCGTGTTTGCGGAAGTGTTCTCTGAAGGCGTGCTGCTCCACGTCGAAGGAGGCACATTTCCTGCGCAGGCCGGCCACCTCTCTGGCCTGCAGCGGAGCCACCTGCTGCTTCACAAGCACCGCCTGCTTCTTCACGTTGGTCCACTTCTCTGGCAGCTCCTGCGCAGGGGAAACACACACACTCGAACTTGAACTCGAGACACACACACATGCAGAGACACATACATGCAGACACACACAAACGCAAAGTGGTACTTTTTACCACAAAAACCTTTGTATTTCCCAAACCATGCTACGGAACCTTCCGGAAAACAATAGCAACAGTTCCAGTGGGAGGAGTTAGAGTGGTATAATACTAATAAATAGGCCTTTAAAAAAAGACTTTTCATGTCAGACAATAAAAGTGTCCCTTGCTGATTGCAAGCACACCAACCCAAAAGATCCTGTGTATGTCTGAGATAACGACGCCTTGCTGACAGCGAGCGCGCTAATGACGAGCCAAGCTGAAGCAGCGCAGCACATGCTCCCTGCCTGCTACAGACCCTCCAGCTGTTTGTAGACGGTGTCTGGCAGCTCCTGCTCGTAGGTCTTCAGCAGGGCGATGGTGTGCTGCAGGGGCTCAAACATGGCGTCCGTGGAGGCCTGGCGCTCCTTCACGGCCAGCAGCTGACCCATGACCCCCACCAGGCCAGCGTAGTCCCCCTCCTCCACCCTGCGGCCCAGGCCCGCCTCCGCCACCGAGATGAACTCCTCCAGGTCTGACAGGCTGGCGGCGGGGGGGGAAATATACTGATGTTAGATCTGTGTGTCGCTATGCAGTGGCAGGAAGAGGAGCTCTAGATGTAGATGCATTCGCCATAGGTGAATGTACATAAGTCAGATGTAGATAGGTACATGTAGATGGATGAATGTGTTGCGAAACGTTCAGTCAGTCAGTCAGTCAATGTGGACCAGAGCCTCTGTCTGCAGATGCACACGTTGTTTGTGTTTATAGATGGGTGTTTGTGTTTGTGTGTGTGTGTGTGTGTGTGTATGTGTGAGTGGTAGCTCACACATCACGAGTCAGCCCACCTGTTTGTGACGTGGTCTATGAGGTGCTGCTTGAACATGAAGCTCCACTTCTTCACAATGTTTAACAGGGCACTCTTGAACGCTCGTCCGTCCACCCTCATCCAGCCCTGGAACACACACGGGCTCCAGAGCCCTGCACCTCCTCGTAGATCCTCTCATACCTGCAGGGGCCATAGTAGAGAATGAAACACACACATGTACACACATGCATTCACAAACACACACACACACACACACGTGGACACACACACATGCATTCACAACACACACACGCACACACTGTTACAACTAGACCCACCCATCCACTTGCTCTCGGTAGGTGTCCAGTGTGGGGGGTCTCTCTGTGACCCCCCCCCTCAGCTTGTCCCTCGATTTCCTGATTGGTCAAAATGTGGCCGTACAACAGGAACTGGCGCATGACCTCCTTCCTGTCGTCGACGTAGAGGTACGCGTAGCGCTCCAGAGTGTTCCGGAACTCGCAGCAAGTTGCCATGACGCCCTGGACGCGTTCCATGAGAAGCTGACGCATGTCTGCCAGGTCAGCCATGTCCTCTATGTCGGCCTGGGGACGAATGAAAACACAAGTGAGTGTGTGTGCCCGTGTGTGTGTGTGTTTTCCCATGTGGTGTGTGTGTGCCCATGAGTGTGTGTGTATGTACATGTGTGTGTGCTGGTGTGTGTATGTGTACATGTGTGTGTGTGCTGGTGTGTGTGTTGCCGTACCTGGTAGTGAGGGAACGGGCTGTGCTGGGCCAGGCGAGGCACCAGGGAGGAGGTCCGGTACGTGTCGTTCACCAGACTCTCCACCAGGTCGTTAGAAGCCGTCACACAGCCAAACTCCAGGGACGGCTTGAACACCATGTCAGGAACATGCAGATCCAACTGGACCTCAAACAGGGGAGCTACACCTGCTCTGGGGTCTGACGAGGGGAGGAGAGGAGAGGAGAGGAGAGGAGGGAGAGGACGGGATGGGAGAGGAGAGGAGAGGAGGGGAGAGGAGGGGAGAGGAGGAGAGGAGAGAGGAGGGGAGAGGGAAGACAGGAGGAGAGGAGGATAGGAGATGAGGGCAGGAGAGGAGGGGAGGAGTGAGGAGAAGAGAGGAGAGGAGAGGAGAGGAGAGGAGGAGAAAGGAGGGGAGGAAAGGAGAGAGGTAACAAGATGAGACAACATGACACTAGAGGAGACGACAGTATCAGGGTTGCTTTATGATTGATGATCACAACCTCAAGTTGCTGCTGCTGTGAGTTCTGGTTCTAATACTGTTTATTTGATCAATTCTGTATATTTGTGTCTCGTTAAAATTGTGGGTACACATAGTACTGTCTCACTGATGGACATGTTGCTACAGTGTTAGCATGCGTGAAATACCACGTAATGCGTTGTTATTTTTTTTAACAAAGGTTGCTAATAGCTAACCTGGCTAGTGTTAACAACAAGCAAGGGCAAAGGTTTTCCTGGGGGGGGCGTCTATCTTGCTTTCTGACTTTGGACACTGGAACACAATCAACTTGGGTTAACTCAGCTATGACATTATTCTGAGTTCTGACACTGGAACACAGCATAAGACCAGGCCCTGTCAGGGTTCCTTACGGTACCTGTGTTCTCCAGAAGAACTTGAGGGAGCATTCAACGCTGTTGAAGAAGCCGTCTACGACCATGTCATCGATATACTCCACGTAGACCTTCCAATCCTCCGATGACACATCTGCTCTGAACAGCTCCAGGTTGCTCTGGATAGAGAGAGAGAGAGAGAGAGAGAGAGAGAGAAGAGAGAGAGAGAGAGAGAGAGAGAGAGAGAGGAGAGAGAGAGAGAGAGAGAGAGAGAGAAAGAAAGAAAGAAAGGAAGAAGGAAGAAAAATGGAGGAAAAAAGAGACAGAGAGTGGGGGAGACAGAGTAAAGCAGAAAGAGAGAGAGAGAGAGAGAGAGAGAGAGAGAGAGAGAGAGAGAGAGAGAGAGAGAGAGAGAGAGAGAGAGGAAGGAAGAAAAAATGGAGGAAAAAAGAGACAGAGAGTGGGGAGACAGAGTAAAGCAGAGAGAGAGAGAGAGTGGGGGAGTGGGAGAGAGAAAGTGGAAAGGAGAGAAGGAAGGAGAGAGTGGCAGGGAGAATAGTGGAGGGAGAGAGAGAGAAAAAGGGAGGTAGAGAGATAGTGGGAGAGAGGGAGAGGGAGGGAGAGAGGAAAATGCAGTGAGGCATCGGAGGGAAAGACAGATAGAGATTTTACATTTTCAACAGTGTTTATTGGGCAAGTACCCACCAGTTACACCACCCTGGACCTTAGAAGCCTACTTAATCACATTGATGCAGGGTCTTGTGCCAGAATGAACACAAAAAATGAAGCAGTGGAGGCCTCTCCCTGTTAACTGTGCACAAGGCACCCCTCCACCCCGCACAGCGATAAAACTCGGAAAGAAAGAGAGAAAACGAGAGAGAGAGAGAGAGAGAGAGAGAGAGAGAGAGAGAGTGAGACTCAGGTAGAGGAAGACCAGAGAGAGACTTATGGCGACCATTGGAAAGATGAAATTAGGCAATCAATTATTAACACCTCGTTGTTAAACTTCTGTCAGGACAAGAATATGAGAGACATTATTTGTCTTCGGGATGTCTGCTCCACTCATCTTTCAATTCCCCCCCAGGGATCAATAAAGACCGACTCTGTTCCACTGCGCTCTGGTCTACTCCTCACTACCTCACTCTCTCTGCTCTACTCTGCTGTATTCTACTCTGCTCTACTCTACTCTACCCTGCTCTACCCTGCTCTACTCTACTATACCTTGCTCTACTCTACTCTGCTCTACTCTGCTCTGCTCTACTTTGCTGTATTCTACCCTGCTCTACTCTACTCTACCCTGCTCTACCCTGCTCTACTCTACTATACCCTGCTCTACTGTACTCTGCTGTATTCTACCCTGCTCTACTCTACTCTGCTCTACTCTGCTCTGCTCTACTTTGCTGTATTCTACCCTGCTCTACTCTACCCTGCTCTACCCTGCTCTACTGTACTCTGCTGTATTCTACCCTGCTCTACTCTACTCTGCTCTACTCGGCTCTGCTCTACTTTGCTGTATTCTACCCTGCTCTACTCTGGCCTACTCTACCCAGCTCTACTCTACTATACCCTGCTCTACTCTACTCTGCTGTATTCTACCCTGCGCTACTCTACTCTGCTCTGCTCTACTTTGCTGTATTCTACCCTGCTCTACTCTACTCTGCTCTACCCAACTTTGCAATACTCTACTCCTGCTCTACTCTATTCTACTCTGCTTTTCTCTCCTCTCCTCTACTCCACTCCCTACCTTCAACAGGAAGTGCATCTTGTCCCCGGAGGAGCGTATGTGGGCGTGGCAGCGCTCCAGCCGGTCGGCGCGCTCCTCCAGGGCCAGCAGGGCGTCCCTGCGGCCCTCGCGGCGCTCCAGCAGGGGCTGCACCAGCTCCTGCTGCAGGCCTGGATCTCCTCCACCTGGTCCTTGGTCCTCTGGAGACGCTGCTGCAGGTCACACACGGCGTCCCTCACCTCCTGGATGTACTCCCAGATCCCTGCGGGAGGGGGTGCGCGTGTGGGGAGGGAGGGAGGGAGTGGGTATGTGTGGAGGAGTGTGTGTGGTGGTGGGGGGTGGGGGGGATAGTGTGCGTGTGTATGTGTGTTTGTGGGGGTGGTAGCGTGTGTGTGTGTGTGTGTACATGTGTGTGAGGTAGTGAGGGGGAGAGAGGGTAGAAAGGTTATCCTTCATTTCACGCTGGTTGCTCCTTCACACGCAGCCTCCTCCTCGGGCTGAGAGCGGCCGCCTCGTTCGGAGGCAGGGCCGTCTCGTTCGGAGGCAGGGCCGCCTCGTTTGGAGGCAGGGCCGCCTCGTTCGGAGGCAGGGCCGCCTCGTTCAGAGGGCAGGGCCGCCTCGTTCAGGAGGCAGGGCCGCCTCGTTCGGAGGCAGGGCCGTCTCGTTCAGAGGGCAGGGCCGCCTCGTTCGGAGGCAGGGCCGTCTCGTTCAGAGGGCAGGGCCGCCTCGTTCGGAGGCAGGGCCGCCTCATTCGGAGGCAGGGCCGTCTCGTTCAGAGGGCAGGGCCGCCTCGTTCAGAGGCAGGGCCGTCTCGTTCAGAGGGCAGGGCCGCCTCGTTCGGAGGCAGGGCCGCCTCGTTCGGAGGCAGGGCCGCCTCGTTCGGAGGCAGGGCCGCCTCGTCCTTCGACTCCAACAAGACTGGAGAGAGCAAGATCTCCTCGAGTTTCAATCAATCAATCCCACACCCGTCACTTTACATCCCAATCCTGGAATGGAAAATTCACAACAACCACCCACTCCTGCCTACCCCACACATGCACTATTAATCTATTCAGCCTCAATCATGTTCAATTCATGCCTTTTCTACTTCCTGTAAGTGGTTCTAAGTGCTGTACAGTAGGCCGAGCGAGACGCCGCGAGGGTTGTGAGGCAGGCGGTGTATTTAACCCTCAGAATACATCGGCGTTCGATTTATTATTCAAAACGCAGCGAATCCATCGCTCCTTGACTACGCTTCTGAGTGGTAACAGGCCTTTCGGATGTTTCTGGGACAACATGGGACCATACCGACAGTTGCAGTACGATGAGATGATAGGATGGTTGGAACACTATCTCTCCAAGGGATTTTGGTTTACAGTGTGTGTAGGAAGAGGGCTCACGCCTACTGACTACCCAGCAGACACATAGCGGATAACTCCTCAGAGTGTTCTAGAAGCCCTTCGTCCAGCTCGGTTGATCTCAGAACATTCTAGAAGGTCTTTTCTGCTCCTCGGGGAAGCCTGTGTTCTGGGAAGAGGCACCATCTCTGATCCACACACCCACACTGCACAGTGTCCATGATGAATGATTGAATGAGTCGCTCTGCAGTACATGCATTGTAAATGTAAAGTGTTCCAACCGTCTTGTCTTCATGTCTTATTTCAGCTGTCGGTGTTGTGCCAGAAACTTCCAGAAGGACCAACCGCCGAGGAGCGTTGCTATGTTTAAAAGCGTATTCGATGGTGATGTCGCCTGAGAGGGCTTAGGATGGATGGTTTGCACAATGCAGTATTTTTTTTCTTCTAAAAGAAACCAAAATGAGATTGACCCTTGACATCTGACCTCTAAAATGTGACCTCTGACCTTGGCTGTTCCAGCTGATGTCCTCCTCGGCTTCTCGGAGACGAGCGTCGATGTCAGCCAGCTGACTCTGGATCAGAGGGTACTCCACCTCCAGCACGGAGCGCACCACCTACACACACACACACACAAATAACACAACACAAGGCTTTTTAGTGCTGGATACCACTGGGTTTATACACACACAGTATACGCAGCCAATAACTCAAATGTATTTTGGACATTTTAAGCCATTTGGTTTCAAATTGAATCATTGAATCAGCTTTGTGGAAATTTGTCAAAATGTAGTCATTAAGTGGATCCTATGACAACACAGAAAAATCTGTAAAAATGACAAAAAGCACTTTGACAAAGCAAATGTTAAAGCACACCAGATGTAAAAGCACTATCTAACATAATATCAAGGTCTATCAGTTCTCTTCATCCAGTACACTCCTCTCCCGACTGTCCTCGTTTCCTATTCTCCTTGTCTCCTCGTACCCTACCATCCTTCTCTCCTACCCTTCTAGTCTCCATCACTCCTATAGTCTCATAGTCTCCTTCCCTCCTCATCTCCTACCCTTCCAGTTTCCTCGTTTTCTTGTCCTCTTGTCTCCTCCTACCTTGTTGTAGCTCCCTACTGTGAGCTCCAGGTTGGCCAGGTACTGCCACAGCTGCCCCCTGGTGGTGTAGAGCAGCGCTGCAGTGTCGGGGATGACCTCAGTCTGCAGGGCCTCCAGATACCTCACCTCCCTCAGCACTGACACCAGCTGGGGACAGGGGGAAGGGAGAGGGAGGGATGGACGGACGGAGAAAGAGAGACGGAGATGGGGGGGGGGGAGGAAGAGAAAGAGAGAGAGGCAGACAGATAAAGAGGGAGATTGAGCTCCCGTACGAAACGTGATTCCGAATAAAACATCCGTGCGACAGGACGACCCTGTCCACCGGTCTGGAGCCTAGACAGACCTGGTGTCCGACTGGGTTCCAAAACCGGTCAGAACGGCGACACTTCTCATCCCAGGTTTTCCTGCTGTATGTCGGCCAGGCGCCGTACGGGACACTGCTTGGGTTAGACGTTACCTGGGGGCTGAAGTTGACGGAGAGGAGGCGTGTGGAGGGCTCCCTGCTGAGCAGGGCCAGGTTGAGGTTGAACTGAGACTGCTCGGCCACCGCGTTCGTCCACGCCTCGTACAGACCCCGGGAGTACCTGAGGAACACAACACGCCGAGCGGGCACGCAAACACACAGGCAATTAGCCTTCGTTGGTATTTGGCATATGTGTATACTCCCTATTCCCCAATACAGTTCAGATACAGTAGGAGGGATGGAGGGGGAGGAGGGTTGGAGAGGGGGAAGGGTGGGGGAGGATGGTACGCACTGGGGATAGAGGTCAGATAAGTTAAGCCCACCCCGGACCACCCTGGACCGACCCCTGGACCCCTCCCCCCCCCCCCCCCCCCCCCCCCCCCCCCCCCCCCCCTCAACAGAACAATCTCTGTACAGCCCTCGATTACGTCTTTAAAGCGCCCGCCGCCTCCTCAGTGGATCGCCGCTCTAAAGTTCATTTCCTGTCGGCGGCGTGGCGGCGGAGGGGCCCAGATGCAATCACACAGCCGAGCCCGGAACATAAATCAGACTGGGGGTCTGTCTGCAGCTAATGACTGGGGCTGGTTCTGATGGCCTGGGCGGCGATTCGCTCGGCGCCGGGCGGGTTATTACAGCAGAACAACAGCGGACGAGCTCTGAGAGCACGCAAGGATGGAGGATGAGCTGCTGTTCATCATCCCATTAAGACGCGCAGGGATGTCATGATGTGAACCGGGAATATTAGGAACGGAACTCGCTATGATGTGTGTGTGTGTGTGTGTGTGTGTGCGTGCACGTGTACGTGCGCTCGCCCGCCCGCTTGTTCGGTCTACATCCAAGTTCGAATTCTATAAAGACACACCGTTCTCCAGCACGGAGAAACAAAACCGGGTAATTTAAACCCAACAGGATGCTTTGTCTTGCAAGTTTAGATGCTGAATGCGGTCTAAAGGGCCATTTCTCAGCGCGCGGCGCAGAGGGGAGACAGAGCGAGAGGGATTATGGGGCCCCAGTGAAATGATCTCCAGAGCAGAGTCCCAGTAATGAGCACATAAATCACAGGGAGCTGGATCTCTGTTGTGCTGCTCCCCGCGCTACCTTGAGCTGGTGGCTCCGTGAATGTAATCTAGCCGGCTCAGTGACAGCCGAGCGCCGTCGAGAACGGCTTCATTTCCAAGGTTTTGGACGGTGAGGCTCTGCCTCTCGAGAGAAAAATGGCTATAAACAAGACATAGAGTGCGTTGAATGTATAACTACACCCATAAACATGACTTAGAGTACAGTGTATTGCTTGCTTCGAATAATGTCCTCAGTAGACCTCGGCTCTCTATTACTTGACTCTGTTATTATGCTCTGCTCTTCTTCTCTCCTTCTTCTCGACTTGACTCAATTCTTCTCTCTATTCTACGCTCTCTTTTCCACTCTGTTCTGTTCTGCTCTACTCTTCTTGGCTCTACTCTTCTCTACTCTATAGTTCTCTTTTCCTTCCCTTCTCTACTCTATTCTTTTCCCCTTTTCTATTATATTCTATTTTCCTCTTCTCCTCTTCTTCCTATTTTCCCTTTTCTGCTCTCTCCTCTCCACTCCACTCCTCTCCTCTGCTCTCTCCTCTCCCCTCCTCTCCTCTCCTCTCCTCAGCAGGGGTGACCCACACCTGTCCAGTAGCAGGATCATCTCCTCGTACTTCTGGATGGTCCTGCGTCCATCTGCAGACTCCAGGCACCTGCAGAGAGGGCACCTTCTTTACTGGGACAGAAGCACATTCCACACCCAGACACTGTACACAGCCCTGTGATACACCAAGTCACATTTACATACTAAAAACAACTCATGTTATATGAATAATATATCTATCTATAATCATTTTCTTTGAAAATGGTATATAGTAGTAGTTTTTTCGTATATCTAACAACATAAAATAACCTAATAGAAATGTATAATCCAGATGTTAAATGTGCTGTATAAACCGGGGTGGGTGGCTCACGGGTGAGATACGTGTCTGAACTTGGAGAAGGGCGTCTGGATGCGCTGCTGAAGCTGCCGTGCCCACCTCAGCCCCCCCGCTACCGCTGGCATGTTTTTATTCACAGGAGTCAAGCCTGGACAGAGCGGCCGACACATCAAGAACATAACCACACGCTATATATCAATAACATATTAATAACATCGATAACATATTGATATATGTTTTCCGTGGTAGAGATAAGTGGCCAGCACAAGTCAAGAAACGTCAGTCTACGCTTAATGCGTGTTCCTGTGGTAGAGATGCGAGTCTGAACCGCACTGGGGGCAAAACCTTCGGCTCGGCACCCGTGTTCCAGTTCGAGGGGAAGAGCTCAGCTCACCCTGCTCCTCCACAGCCTGCGTGTGTCTGTTGAAGAGCGCCCCTGCTGCAGTCCAGCTCCTGGTCAAACATGCTGATCAGGAGAGGGTACCTGTCTTGAGCGTCTGCAGCCACCAGAGGGCGCTCCAACAGGCTGCCAAACATGTCCAGGACCTGCAGGACAACCAGGAGATCGGATCGGATGGATGGATAGATAGACAATTAGACAAATAAAAACTTGTTTGAGTAAGTGTTTTTGTGTATGTGTGTGTGTGTCTATGTGTGTGTGTGTGTGTGTGTGTGTGTGTGTGTCTGTGTGTGTGTGTGCTCGTTGGTACAGTCCCCTCGCTCACCTTAAAGGCGCTCTCCAGTCCGGAAGCATCATCGAAGGCCTGACAGAACGTGGACCCCAGCCGCCGGTCACTGTCCTCCACCTTCAGCCTGAACGCCCTCACGTCCGCTTCCAGCTCCTCCAGAGAGAACCACACACACACAGAGACACACAGGGGTAAGCCCAAAGCCGGAACACAGCTCGTCACCTCAGATGAGGGAAAATTGTGCCTAGTTTTCACTCAGTTAATCCGATCGACCTCATAATCCATTTCCTTATAGTTGAAATATTTTCAGTTTGCGGATGGTCATGTTTGAATAGCGATTCCAACTCAGATACTGCCAGTGACAACGTTGTTGGATATAGGTTGGGATAATTTTTACACAGGAATGCACAATTTTCTCCCCTCAATTTGTTCGTTTTGATTGAACCTTTTCAACTATGTGAGGCTGCAACATGAGGGAATGGTGATAGGCTAAGGGAAATGACAAGAGAACCCTGTTTCAATTCTACACTTCAGTCTTTGTATTTTGAAGTGTAAAAGATCACAAATGTATGCTTTTTAATCTTTGCCATATTCATAAATAAGTATGCATAGACATCAAATGGACCAATCGGCAACCGACGCAAGCACACCCTCACTATTTCCCCAGGAATTCTACCCTCTCTAGTTACTATGACGTTAACTCTTGAGTTTCTGTCAGCGCTACCTTGTTGGTTACGTCCAGGCAGTCGTAGGGCTTCTCTGTGAACACCTTGTAGGTGTCCAGGAAGTCCTGGTGGAGCCACTGGACCTGCTGGCTGAGGGAGCGACCTCTGACCCCCCCGAACTCCACCTTCTCCAGCTTCAGCAGGTCCACCGCCGTCAGGAGAACCTCCTGTGGGAGGGGGGGAGGGAGAGGGGGGAGGGAGAGGGGGAGAGGGGGAGAAATAGGGGGGCAAATGAGGAGAGAGAGAGCGGTCACACGGATGGAAGAAAGGAGCGTGAGGATTCGTCAAGCTACCGACCGTTTTTTTGTTTTCAAAACAAATCCAATCCAACTGAAATGAACAAAAGAAAGAATGGATGAGGGAAAGAAGAAACGACAGGACGGCTACCTCGATGGTCCGGAGCCGTTCCAGGAAGCGGTCCAGCCCAGCGAACACCATGAGGGGAGAGAAGTCCCAGGGCCGGACCTCCCTCCCGTCTCTCCGGTACCGGTCCAGCCCGGCCCGCTGCTCCTCGTAGGTGTGTCTGAACAGCTGCAGAACCTCCAGGGTGGTCTGGACCTTCAGCAGACTCTCAGACACCTCACCCTTCAGAAGCTCCTCCGGGCTCAGGTAGGCCCGGGCCTGTTGCCGGGGCAACCACAAGTTCACAGAGACGATAATGGAATTAATAATGGAATTATTCATGGGATAAATTCTGGACTATTACAGATGTAATAACTATGAATAATGTAACCCTTATTACGTAATCAAATATAAATAATGCAATCATTGTTATGAACATGAAGCTATAGTATAAAAACAATGTCATTCAAAATAATAATTACATTACTCTATTTATATGGATAATGTCATCCTTAGGATGTCATGTGTATCGTGAGAGAGCGTGAGGGATGGTGTGGAGCGTGCCGACCTGCTGGATGAGCAGGTAACAGGTCTCCTGCAGCAACACGATGAGGCGGGCTGGGGTGTTGTAGTAGCGAGAGTTAGCCCACACCAGGCACACGACGTGCATCAGGGGCGCAATGTGACCTTTGACCTCGGGGAACTCCACGTTCTCCATGTCGTCAAAGTGGCGCTGCAGGGGCCTGAGGTAGGTGCAGATGTCCTGCGCTTCCTCCAGCGCTGAGGAGAACACACCGGAAACACTGTTTAACTGTGTGTTCCATTCAGAGCGACGGGAGAGGAGATTTGACCCGGCTGCCTTTCGATCTGCAGGTAAATGCTCCGCCACTGAGCCATGCCCATCCGGTTTGCGTGTACGTGCATGCAGAACTGCACCTAAACCAATCGAAAACCCTCAAGGAAAACAAGGGGAAAAGCTCCCAGGAAAACTCAGAGAGTGAAATGGTAGCAATTTGGCGAGGAGCGCTTTCAGAGAGGGATCCAGTTGAGAGAAGGTTGGTGACACAGAGAGGTGCAGACCAGGGTCATCAGCTCACCTGCCAGGACGTCTTGCAGCATGTTGTTAAAAGCTGGACAGTAGCTGCTCTCCATGGCCTCCAACAACACTGCCATCTTAGTCACCTTGGACGACCTGAACTGGGAATGGATGCACTGCAGGTCTGCATACCTGAGAGAGAAAGAGAGAGAGGGGGGGGGGGGGAATCAGAGAGAGGGACGGAGAAAAAGAGAGAAGAAGGGAGAGGGAGAGAGAGAGAGAGAGAGAGAGAGAGAGAGAGAGAGAGAGAGAGAGAGAGAGAGAGAGAGAGAGAGAGAGAGAGAGAGCTGTCTGTTTGTACCACATGTCTGCTACCTGGCTGTGACACCTGGTTGGGCTGCCTGGTAGTGGTATGCTATGCTCTGGTATGCTATGCTAGACCAGGCTATGCTATGCTATTTCATGCTATTCTAGCTATGCCATACATGCTGACCTGTTCCTCCAGAAGAGCAGCTCAGTGTGGGGCGTGGGGCTCCTGCCCTCCAGCAGAGCCTCGGAGGAGTCCTTCTTCAGGACCGCGCTGATCTGGTGGCTCCACTCGATCACCACCGACTCTATGGAGTGGATGACGCTCTTGTCCACCACGTCCCCCCTGGCAGGTGTGTGGGTGTGTGTGTGTGTGGGTGTGAGAGAGAGAGAGAGAGAGAGAGAGAGAGAGAGAGAGAGAGAGAGAGAGAGAGAGAGAGAGAGAGAGAGAGAGAGAGAGAGAGAGAGAGAGAGAGAGAGAGAGAGAGACGGATGTATTAAATTAACGCATGGACAAGTGAATTAGTTAACCTAATCATCCTAATTGGATTTAATTAGTAGATGAATGAACAGATGGATAAATCGATTCATAGACTGGTAAATGAATGTACATGGATGTTTTAATTGATGTATGATTGAGTAAATGAGCAAATACATTAATGAATGTGAGTAAATGAATGAATGGATGGATGGATAGATGAATCCATGAATGAATGAACCAACTCATTAATGTTTTGCAGAACATCATGTTTGGTGGTCGCGCCTTCGTACCTCTTGTCTCTCTCTAAGGCTGCCTGCTCCACTCTCTCTGCCCCCAGGGGCAGGGGCAGTAGGGTCTTACCCTTCACCTGACCGGACACCACAAACACGTTGGTCTTCAGGGAGTGGACGTGCCGCTTTACGTCATGGGACACCACCTGCGGCCAGTCACCGTGATTCTTCCCATTCGACAGCAACGGGACTACCACCTGTATGAGGATTGGGGTTTGAGTCATCGACAATACAGAAACGGGAAGAGACATTTATGTTTGCACTTGTTGCGGAGTTGCAATGAACTTAAGTGGAAACTCACCTCCTCCACGAGCGCAGAAAACTGGTCAAGCGGAGCGTATGACAAATCTCCATAGACCAAATTACTTTTCATTGAATCGGCCGTTAAAGGACTTTTTCTTCGTTTGACGAAGTAAACCGCTTTATTTTTACTAGTCGTTGGAAATCCGACAGTGGGCAGCAACAGCCCTGCAGCATTTAGGGAGATGACCAACGTGATGTGGTCGGTTTTGTCAAAAAACTCCTGAATAACTTGCTTGCTGTCCTCCGTAGACATGCATTTCTGCCATCTGTCCTTTTTCAGTTTCAAAGTCTTCAACACGTAGTCCTCAATAAAACCGAATCTTTTATCCTCCGCTGGCGATTCTTCCATATTCGCAGAGTTCCGCCGTTCTTTGCCCACTGTCCCGTGGCGGCGTGAGGGTTTGTGTATAAAGTGATTGTCCTAGGACTCCATAGTAACGCTGTGTTTGCATCAATGGACCCGCCGTTGCTTGGGGGACAAAAGCCAACTCAGTCACTGGCCCGTGTCTCTGTCTCATAAGTGAAATCACCTGTTGTTGCTGTCTTCATCAGCTTTCAGTAGGCAATCGTATGGACAGAGTATGGGCTATCTAAACCAAAATGAGCTTACCGGGGCTGATTTTACAAACGCATTACTTAGTGTTTTACCAAAGCAATTTCCATGAGGTCTAAATGTAGTAATCGGTTAAACATATAAACAACAAACTTGTTAACCCTTCTCTCTATATATATTTTTTCTCTCTCTCTCTTTCTCTCACACACACACACACACACAAAGTCCGCACCATTTAATAGCTGCCACTGGGTGGCAGCAGTGATGTGGAAACAACAACTGTACAGGCCTGAAAACAATTTTGAACTAAATGTTTACCTACAGGTAAACTATCTTCAACTATCTTTAACCCGGCAGCACTAGAACAGTTCTCAGACAAGGAAACAGACGCGATCTCAGATTTACTGCATTTTCTCGGACTTTAGTTTTATGAAGCACTGTCAAACCACACAAAGATAATTTGTTTTATCCCTCTGTAACCCGAATCACATTGTGACCCATGACACATCTGGCCAGAGACAACAGAACGTGTTTGTTTATTCATGTCCCTGATGTGGCGAAGTAGGACACACCATTATCAGAAGCATAACACAACCTTTTAGTCAGTCTTAAACAGTTTTTTCAAGTTCAAAGGAGGCTGAGCTATGACTAAACATGATAGAGACCTCCGAGATGGTGTGGGTGTGTGTGCGTGTGCGTGCGCGTACATGTGGGGTTGTTTGTGTGCGTGTATGTATGGAATGTGTGGGCGTACGTATGTGATTGTTTGTGTGTGTTTGTATGTGAGTGTGTGTAACTATTTGTGTGTGTGTGTATGTGCCTGTGCTAATTTGTCTGTGTTTCTATGTTTGTGTGTGTGTTTGTGTGTCTAGAAGTGTACGTGGCAGTGTGTGTGTGTAGGAGTGTCCATGCATGCGTGTGTGGGTGTGTGTGTAGGAGTGTACGCGAGTGTGTGTGTGTTTGCTTGCAGGATCCTAGAACCACAGTGACCAAGGAGGCTTAGTTCTTCCCGTCTTTGAAGATTACCATGACAGACCAAAGAGAACTATGTGGAGTGGACTTTCCATTTTAGTATCAAAGAGACTCTTCATCACTGATACGAGAGAGCTGTTCCCAACAGCTAGCCGGGTGGCTATCCTGCATGCTTACAGACTGGAACACTCAGTAACCATGACTGTGGGTCTGGGTCTCTGGTAAATAGACTTACTTTCCCATAAACTCTGCCACAGCAGTGGAAGAAACGGGACAAAGGATGTGGCAGTGAGATCAACTTTTGAGCACACCCGCTGAGTCAATGACATGTTTACATTCAAACACGTGTATTCAAGCTCATGTGTGTGGCAGGTTGAAGTCATACTTGTTGTGGCCAAGTTATGAAATGCGGTTGTGGGACTAAGACCTTCATTCAAGCATTGTTTTAAAGTGACGGTGTCATGGAAATAGAACTTTAAGGTATTTAGGGGGATGTGTGGATAGGTTGATGGGAGAAGAGAGAGACAGAGAGAGAGAGAACTAAGCTGACCTCACAGCAGTTTGAATGAGGCAGATGCTAGCTTAACTTCCATTGGCATCGACTCAACCATCTCCTTCCATATGGGCTGATAACAGTCTCACAGAATGGATTAAAACCGACTGAACAACAGACCCTCAGAGCAGATTGACTGAGGTATGAAGGGCAGTCGAATGACTGAGGATCGGAGGTTGCAAACATCTTCACGTGGTTTTACAAGTTTGTTCTTCTCACCTGAGTCTAACCCTGTGAAGATCTCCTATTAATGGCACCGCGGCAAACAAAGTCAAATAAGCTATTAAAAGCTATTCATGAACTTGTTAACATTCTTTGTTTTACCACCAGAAATGCGGTGGTCCCGAGGTCTGTTTCCCAGTGGTTTCAGATGTGCTCGGTGACTTATTTTAAGTTGCAAACCCTTTCAAATACAACTCAATTTTCCAGATAGAACCCTAAAGTTCAAAAGTTCAAAATAAAACCGTAAATTCCAGACAAAACCTTAAAGTTCCAAACAGGACTGGGACTGATAAAATCTCCCAACTCTCCCGACGGCCAGTCCGACCCTGGTTCCAAATATAACCCCAAAGTTCCAGATAAAACCTCTTTCAATTCTGGGTTCTTCTGTTTTTATTCCAGGATATCTGCCCTCAACCTGCCCTCAACCTCAGCCACACCTTGTTGAATCACCTCCACTTCACATCTGTCTAACTAGGTTCCCGTATTTAGGTAGCAATTTACCACAATCTCCGCCGACAGAGTAATCATTTGTTTTTATAGATCAATCACCAAAACCATGTTCACATTAATCACTCAAGTCTGCCTTCTCTCATCTGGGCAATTATATGTGTAATATTGGTATGTAGCATGTCGTGTTTTATGTTAGCGTCGTCCTGCATACATATTCATCAGAAGGCTTTCATAACACAGCCAGATGTGTTCCGGACATTCGGAAAGAAAACATATTCCGAGAACACTGTGATCTGGCATTCAACATAGTTGTGGAGTATTGTCATTATCTATCTAGTATCAAACGGCAGACACACACACACACACACACACACAATACACCCTTCTATTTCTACTTTCTGTACACTGGAACGTTTACTAACACATTCTGTGCATTTCACTTCTATACTAAGAGCCACCACAGGAGGGGGCTACAGTACAAAACACAATGAAAATAATGCCTCTCTCTCTCTCCCCCTCTCTCTCTCTATCACACACATACACACACACGCACTCTAAATCAACGCCAGTCTCCTTCCAGTGTTGACACTGCAAGGAAGACTTCATATATGTCAGTTTGAGTGCCTCATGCCAAGTCAAGCCAGTCCTCCCCTTCCTTGACGACATAGTTACAGCACATTCTCACTCGAGAAATATTTGATTTCAAAGAAAGAACTCGCCACACTCACCCCAACCACAGTTTGAACGTCACAAAATTAAAACCTTGCAAAAATCCAAAGAGTTACACGCTCTTGAACGTTACACGCAAGTGTATTGTCACATGCTGTCAAATGTATTGATAGTCTTCCCCAACAGTATAGACAAGTAGATACTAAACAAACCCGAGACCACAGGCTGAATGTCACACACTCACCAAGACCACAAGGCTGAACAAAAAGACCATGATTTACTTTCTGCTACAATCAATTTTCAGTCTTCTCTGAGGAAACCACTGATCAGATCGTTTCGAGCTACAAGTATTTCCTGGCAAAAGCATCGAGCTGAGTTTCATGACGCAAAGTCTAGCTCTGAGGATACGTCAGTGTTCATCAGCACAAACATTTGTTTCTGGAAGAGTCCTTGTCTACACAGGCCCCGAGAGCCTCTACCTCCAGCCTCCTCGCTGCAGGGGGAACCTGAGGGCTGCTTGCCTCGACAGTCCTCATACCACAGCCAGACTCAGGGCTCCACACACCTGGGAGATCAGATGCGAGTGGTCTCATGAATGAGACGGATCCAACTGAGCTGGGGCTGGTTTTGGATGTCGACGCAGGTTTTGTTTTATGGGTGAATGTCAAACAACTACAGTGGTAACGACGAAACCTTCTGCCAGAAAGTCACGTCGACTCTGTGGCTGTCTGACTGTGTGACTGTGTCACGCTGTGACACTGTGACCCTGTGACTGTGTGACTGTGTAACACTGTAACTGTGTGACTGTGTGACTGTGTGACTGTGTGACTGTGTGACTGTGTGACTGTGTAACACTGTAACACTGTAACTGTGTAACACTGTGACACTGTGACACTGTGACACTGTGACTGTGTGACAGTGTGACAGTGTGACAGTGTGACAGTGTGACAGTGTGACAGTGTGACTGTGTGACAGTGTGACAGTGTGACTGTGTGACACTGTGACCGTGTGACTGTGATTCTGTGCCAGTGACTTTGACTCTGTGACTCAGTAAGTGTCAGACCAGTAACACACAGTGTGAGGGGTTCTCCCATAGAGGTTGTCTTGTCTTCAACTGGCCAATGGGAAGCCCCCAAGGGCCACCCTGTTGATGGAGATTCCTGGCAGTTGTAAAGGCCTTTGTTTTCATAGGAAACACATACACACAGAGACAGACAGATTTTCATAGACCACACACACACCAACACACAGACGGATAGACAGACTGGCAAACTCACACACAGACAGATGGACAGACAAACACACACCACACCACACACACACACAGAAGGACAAGCACACACACGCCACACATGCAGACCTCAAAAACACACCGACGTAGAGAGCAAAACGCACACAGACAGGCGGACAGACAGACAGACCGACGGACAAACACACCCACACAAAGACAAAAACACACACACACATGTTGTGCTATTCCTGGGGCTGACACCCTGGAGGAATATGACACGCCGAGCGCCCCGGGGTAAAGAGCAGGGCAGTGAGTGTATGAGAACGCTGATAAGAGGCCCAGAGGAAGTCAACACTGTTTATCTATGTTCTCTGCATAGCTGCAATCGCTGGCCATTGCAGTCATCGAAATATGCGACATTACAAATGGCTACAAATAGCCCTGGTTCTCCAATCCAAACCCCTTTTTTCCTAAGGGTTGGGAGGGGTGAACGGGGGATAGGGGGGGGCTGGTTTGTGGGCTTGTGGGCAGGCTGGTAGGCCATACCAGGCCTCTTGGTAAGATGTGCAGGACTGCTGGAGGAACAGGGAGGGTTTTCAAAGCGCTCCGGGGCCATGACTGGATGGATAATTTTCATACTTTCACGCTTTGGTGAGGGGCCAAGAGCAACAGACTGGAGGCCCTCTCACTCCGAAACAGGATATTGGGTTAGTAATGGCCGCCGGGGGACCGACAGAATGACATAAATGTGAGTGTTTTTTTCACACACAGCACAGAGAGAGTGTGTAAGGAGCCAGGTCTGACATGTGTAAAAGCCCTGGTTAATCAGGCCGGTCTATGATCTTCACATTCATCCCTCTCTGGCCTGACTCTGCAATTTGACTTGACAAGTGGCCGACAAGTCAGACAAATCTGAGATGACAGCAGTAGTTTTCTGTCAAGTGTTGAGGGGCGTGAAAGAGGAACAGGAAAGAGGTTACAACGTGACATTGACCTGAGGTTCTGTTCTGTTCTTGTAGTCTGCTCGAGAGTGTACATGGACGACATTGAGAGGGAAAGGTATTCAAAATAAGATGAATTTTAGTGTGCTCTTTGTCAAACAATCCAACCAAAACAACAATCAGTGCGATAACCTAGATTGGCTGCGCCTCGACCAAAAACAACACATGGCTAATGTCAAACACTGAAAATCTGAGGCCTTACTCCCCCCGAAGCAACGGCTCCCATCCACTCCACACCACGCTGTGTTATTACTCTTCCCTCTCCTCCTCCCCTCCTCCTCCACCCTGTTCCTCCTCTTTCTCCTCTTCTCTTCTCTTCGCCCTCCCCCTTCACCCTTCTCTCCCCCCCTCCCCCCTTCCTCCTCCTCTTCCATCCACCCCCCCCCCATCTTAAATCCCCCTCATCCTCCGCCCACCCCAACCCCCACCCTCCTCCCTCTCCTTCTCTGGAGTGATAGGCGGGGGCAGGCGGGGCCCTGACTGCGAGGGAAACACTTACCTGCTGATTGGTGGCAGCATGACAGGACCCAGAGGAGGCCGGCTCCTGTTGTTCTTGGTCAACTCCTAATGTCCATGCAATCAAGCTCACTTAGGAGCCAATTAGAAGCCAGGAATTCACCCATGAGGTCAGTGTGTAGCGCATGTAGAACGTTCCTGGACAAACACCAGTTTACGCTTTTTATAAATCAATGCTGGATCTATAACAAAGGTGTTTGACTTGGACGTGGTGTAGGAGCAGGGACGAGAGGCAGAGTTGAGAGGGAGAGGAGAGGTTTTTCACCTTTATTGACATCTTGGATGCTGGAATCGATGCCAGGTTCGAGGTGAGCCAGAGTTTCACCGTGAAACTTAAGAGAAAGTTCACCACTGTTTACCTGTTGGGCCATATTTTCATCATTTCGTTATATTTTATTCCAGGTTATCTTTGTTGATTGTACAGTAAAACCTGGCCTAATTTGCAATACTTATCGTAAAAGATCAGAATCAGAATCAGAATGGGATTTATTCGCCATGAAAGTTTGCACAGACAAGGAATTTGCTTTGGCAGGAAGGTGCATACAATAAACATATACCTAAAATTTAAATATGTGGACTAACTATACTAAGGGTACATAAACTAGCAGTACTAAGTGGGATTAGAATAGAATTAAATATACAATAAAATAAAATATAAGTTGCCGTAAATTACAATATAAAAATACAAAAATTACAAAAAATACAAATGTACAAGATACCATTGTTGTAATGCAGTGCAAAAAGCAGTGTGTTTTAAGCAAGAAGTCATTAGAGTCAGTGTGGTCCCTTGGCCTTGTTGAAGAGGCCAACAGCGGAAGGGAAGAAACTGTTCTTATGGCGTGAGGTATTGGTCCTGATGGACCGCAGCCTTCTGCCGGAGGGGAGTGACTGAAACAGGGAGTGTCCAGGGTGGGAGGAGTCGGCCACAATCTTCCTCGCTCGCCTCAGGTTCCTCGAGGTGTGCAGGTCCTCGAGGGTAGGCAGATTGCAGCCAATCACCTTCTCAGCAGTGATACGCTGCAGTCTGCTCTTGTCCTTGGCAGTGGCAGCAGCGTACCAGACGGTGATGGAGGAGGTGAGGATGGACTGAGTAGAAGTGCACCATCATTGTCTTTGGCAGGTTGAACTTCTTCAGCTGCCGAAGGAAGTACATCCTCTGTTGTGCTTTCTTGATGAGGGAGCTGATGTTCAGTTCCCACTTGAGGTCCTGGGAGAGGATAGTGCCCAGGAAGCGGAAGGACTCCACAGTGTTGACTGGGGAGTCACACAGGGTGATGGGGGTGAGTGGGGCTGTGTTCCTCCTGAAGTCCACAACCATCTCCACTGTCTTAAGAGCATTGAGCTCTAAGTTGTTCTGGCTGCACCAGGTCACCAGGTTGGCCGCTTCCCACCTATAATCAGACTCGTCTCCACCAGAGATGAGCCCAATAAGGGTGGTGTCATCCGCAAACTTCAGGAGTTTGACGGACGACACAAGATGGAACATTCCTAATTATATCAAAAGAAAATAATGATAAAAGATGTTTTGTATATCACGTTCATCACTCTCTGCTCACCAACATTCACAGAAATCTATTAACATCATACCACACCATGCTGCCTGTGACTCTTAGACCAATCAGAGAGGCACTCTCTCTGGTTGGTTGAAGGGACATGACATGACACTGTCAGACCCTCTCCACTGGCTAGCCAGTCCCCTTTAGCTCCCAGATTCCTGTAATCCAGCTAAAGTAAATGTGGGTCTTGTTGTATATGCTTTACAGAAGTATACTGTTTATTTAACATCTCCAGAGCGCTGAGTTATGACTAGTAATGATTACTCAAATGCCCAGTGTTTGGGCTATTGTACCAGGGGTGCCTACAAACAACCCACCAGTGTTTATTTAAATTTTCCATTTTATATTGCCACGTGTCATTAGGCTGTTTAGAGTTTACCCTGTGTGATGGATCATTTCCTTCACCCCGCTCAATTCGCTGGAAACGTGAGGTGGAGAGGCCTGCTCCTGTAGGTATGGTGGTGTGTATACATGTCTGTGTGTGTGTGTGTGTGTGTGTGTGTGTCTGTCTGTCTGTCTGTTTGTGTGTGTCTGAAGATAATTGAAGATGGCTGTGAGAGATATGCTCGGTCATTGTATTGGAAGTGGTAACGTGCAGCAGTCAATGTGACATAAAAATTTCAGGACACGATGGAGATGGATGAAGAGAGAGTGCATCATTTCTTGAGCATTAGAGTAGTTGTCTTGTATCATTATGGAGAAAACAATTGCCAAGGGAGAAAACTTGAAGTGAAAGAACGTTAAATGAACATTTCGAATGGTTCACAGTTGTTCCTAATGTTCAGTGCGAGAGCACAACATGCAACGCTTCAAAACCTTGAAGTCCCCACAGCACTTTTACAATGCCGGGCTGCAACGCATTACTGTGTGGTATTGTATTCATCAACTGTGAAAGGCAGCAAAGTTAAGACGTTTAAGAAGACAGAGGACACGTCAAGTATTCTTCTGCAGACTGCAGGACCTGGCCGGCCGTCCCAAGACATATCCCATGAGATTTAACAACAACATCATGGTGTTTATCTTGGAGGAGGAGAAACATGCATCACGGTTCTTTGACACATAAAAGTCACTGTGTTTAGACACGCGGGAGGCAAAGACGAAAGAGAATTTTCGATTTTATTTGTCACTGTTTGTCGTAAACCTTTGAGTCCGTGTATACACGAGCCGTACAAGTGACGGATTCGGAGGCCTGTAGGTCGCGGCCTTGCAGGTGAACCAGAGTTTTATAGTAAAACTGTCACGAGGGGCTAGAAACCGACTCTCCTTTACGTCTCAAAGACAGATTCCTTCTTGTTATCGTTCTTGTTCTCTCAAAATCCTGTCAGGATGACACAGTTCATGCAGTGAAAACATGTTCAGTGTAGACATTATGTCATAAACTATGTTATGATGTCATAAACTATGTCAACGCCGAATTCCACCGTGGTTATTGACGGTGTGAAATCCAGTTATCGGCTAGCTGATGAACCATCTGAAAATCAACAGATAACGTAAGGGAACAACAAGGGTTTCTATGTGACGCTGAAAGAAAGCCAATTACGAAAGTTCATAAATCTAATTCCTTGCCCTGGTGTGTGAACACTTTCCAAAAAACTCTAGACACATTTTTTGATTTATTGAATGAAACCGCCTGTGTAGCTCGTAAGTCTGGTCTGCATGAAAGGCATTGAACATATGAGCCCATGAGATAGCTGTTACTGGACTGGACGTACATGCCTTCATCATATTAGAACCCCACTGTGGGGGTCAGGTGGGCTTTTGAGGAGAAATGTAATTCCCTTCAAAACAGAACTTTATTAAAGACGACCGCCACATTTGGTCCCCATTGGTTGTTCCCTCGGGGAGGAACAAGTTGAACTCAAGCTGCGGCCCGATCGAAGACAGACACAGAACAACAACGATAATGTGTTCATTACGAAGACGCTTTTATCCAAAGCGACATACAGGGGGGGCGGGGGGATTATGAACCGGCAACCTCTCAATTTATAGTGGGACAGGAAAGGCAGGGAGAGATAGAGAGAAATAAGGGAAGACATGCAGCAAAGGGCGAGGGTCCGGATTCGAACCCAGGCCGCCGAGGTAAGACCTGAGCCTACATGGTGCGCTGACTTGCGCGGTGGGCGACCGGAGCGCCCCCCCCCCTCGGTTAGAGGGACTACTTTTTGGCCTGTCGGTGCTGCAAGAGCTCCATCCCCAGGGTTGGTGACGCACATCGCCAGCGTGAAGCAGGCTGTCAGCCAGCATCTGTGTCCGATTACCGGCTCTGTGATCTGTGGGAGGCAGAATGCCTGGCTCGCCGTGAACGGACACTTCCACCTGTAGGGGGGCCCGACCCACTCAGCCTGGCAAAGAGGCTTCAGCCACGTCTCAAAGACCGCGTTGTACACCAACGACAACAACAAACTTGCTCTCCCCCCTGTACTTGCTGTACGGTTCGACACACGCCAGCTCATTTCCAATGTATACGCTCTCTCTGCGTCTCTGCTGGCTTCCAGCCATCCATGTTTGAGGCTATCGAAGCTTTATGAGACTCCTGTTGAGCAACTGGGAGGCCAGGGACCCTGGGAAGTGTTTGTAATAGAATATCTTCGGATTTCTTTCTTTCATCTTTTGATGACTTCAAACCGACAGAGTACCACCTGCACTCGGGCGCATGTGCTTTATTCAGGATGATAGGAATGCATGTAATAACTGTTAATAAAGTTGTTGAGACATTGGAAGGGGTTTTGAGGGAAGGCAGGTCTCTAGTCAGACTCTGGCTTTGTTTAGCTCCCTGTGTGAATCGGGCAGGCACTAATATGAGCATGTTTTCCGTTTGTAGTGGGTATAACATATCTGGACGTGAATAATCACTCTTGTTTTGCCATTACACTCCACGCTGGGTCCGGTTCAACATACCAGCAGATTCTGTTACGACTGGATGACATCGTGTTCTCTGCCCAGTCCTCCAGCGCGCTCACTCAAATCTGTGAAAACTGAGGTAATGACTGGGTTTGGCGCCAGAACGCAACGGAGGGAACAACAGGGAAACTGAATCAGAGATCTAAATTTAGACCACCGCAAGGTAGGCCGTGTAACAATTCCATCAATCAGTGTGTGAGGACATATCCTTTTTAACACACAGAGAGTTCATTTTCGACGTTTCACTGCCCCGTTTCACTCGAGTTATGTCACCCGCGCGGAACACTGTGATGTCACAGTGACTCGCCTCACATCGACCGGATCGCCGCAGCGTTGAGTTGACGTGCGTGCTCGCCCGCAACGGGGGTCTGTTTCCATTTTAAACTGCACATATTTGTCTTTGTCTTGGAGGGCAGCGATGTGCCGCGGAGGATTCCAGAAGCTCTCCGGCCTGACTCCCCTGAGAGGACGGGGAGTGAGAGAGGCACGATCACAACACAGGGATCCCGTTCTCCCGAGTGTGCACTACAGCTCAATTCATCCTTAGAATGTTTTCACGCTTTAGTGTTGAGCTGTGGTAACTACTGCAGCTTCCTGTAAATACCAGAGTGACTTGGGAATATTACCCTTTCTCTTACAGGGTATCAAATGAGCTTGCCTGCAGGCGTCACAGAAAGCTTCTAACGCCATATACCCCACCACAACGCCTCTTTTCCCAGGGAATGGCCTGTCGGTCAAAACTCAAACCAGAGAGAAATGTTTTTTGGTAGTCAACGGCCATTAGTAAAACACTTTCAGGGTTAAACATAGTTATTTTGGTTATTGCACCCATATTGCATTTAATGGAATTCAATTCTACCCAGAGAGTCTGTTATTGTAAGATATGGGAAGATCAGTGATAATAAGATGAAGGCCTGAATGCCTTGGGCTCCTTTTCCCAACAGGAACATTAAACATGAACAGTCTGTGATGGGAGTCTCTTCCTCTGTTGCTGCCCATCGTTACCGTCCACCGAGACCCTGGAGGTCATGACCTCAGGCGACTAAAACAGGAACTCAAAGCGGCCTTTGTCCAATAGACGTCAAGGTTGACGCAGTGTTCCTGCTGGCAGTGATGTGTGAGATCTACTTATGATCGGTAATAGTTTAAGGACGGTGATTAATCATGTAAACCCAAGGGAAAGGGGATAGGCTAAGGATGTCAATGACTCAATCCCCACACCAAAAGCAGGATGTTTATATTTGTGACTGTCAAAATGCTTCACCCGGCTTTGAGTCACTCAATGACTGTTTCATACAGGGGGTGAATGAACCTCAGACTGTTTCATACAGGGGGTGAATGAACCTCAGACTGTTTCATACAGGGGGTGAATGAACCTCAGACTGTTTCATACAGGGGGTGAATGAATCACGTGCTGTTTCATTCAGGGGGTGAATGAACTTCCGACTGTTTCATACAGGGGTTGAATGAACCATGTGCTGTTTTGTACAGGGGGTTAATGAACCTCAGACTGTTTCACACAGGGGGTTAATGAACCTCAGACTGTTTCATACAGGGGGTTAATGAACCTCAGACTGTTTCATACAGGGGATGAATGAACCTCGGACTGTTTTATACAGGGGATGAATGAACCGCTGAACCGTTTGGTATTGTGTTGTTACTACCCTGGGGGTTACCATGGTTTCCTCCGGAAACTCCTTCAATGCCCGCAGTCCCCACGAGCCAGAATTCTAGAAATCAGTCTTATCCAATGACCTCACCCGGCTCTTAAATAGAACTTAGTGAGATAAGCAGTGAAGGTAACAACCCAAACTGCAAACAAAGTTTGGATTATATAAATAGACTTAAGTGAGTCTGCCTCGCACTCTGGGAGAGGAGAACACGCTAGCTGCCATCACAAACCTGCGGTAGACGGTTGAGGTGACAGTTGGGAGGCCTGTGGAACAACGTCTTGTTTGGTAGCAAAGGACCCCTCCACCCTCCTGCAGCTCAGCCTAACAGACAGGGTGAGTCATGTAGCTAGCCTAGGTGCAGTTTCCATCTCTGGTCTGGTCCGTCCCTGGCAGGTCTGTCTTCTGTAGCTTTGTTTCAGACGTGAAGCAAACCCGACGCCTCGTTTACATTTTTACAGTTCATGGAAATGACAGCTGGAATGACAGTTAATTGGATTGATTAACTGTGCTGACACGTCATTGACCCTCTCTTGTTACCAAATACCAGCAAAATGTGTTATCACAGCCTAGGAGATTCCTTCAAAGATCAGTGATTGCATGGAATGAAGCGATTTAAAATAATACTTCTGAGAGCATAAATTACTCTGAAATAATAACGTGTATCATTCATAAGAGGTAGCAAACCCAGCTTGACCCCTGCGTGACTGGTTCAATATCAGACGCTTGAAAAGTATTTTAGTATTTTTTTGACTTCTACTTTGTGATCAAAGTGCAGCAACAGAAAATGAAGATATTTCACCAGAGTATACACAGTGATACGGGTTTCAAAGGAGCAAAGTATTAAGATTCATAACTGTAAGCTTTGGATGGGTAACTCAAGAAGACGATAATAGCCTTGGCAGCCACTGGAGTGATAAAGAAAAGGTGAACTCGTTTTTTCTTTTGACTGGAGGGGAGAGAAACAGAGATTGCTCTACTGTTCAGGCTGACAGAGTTTGGGGAGAGAAGCTCCGAACCGCTGTCGGTGAACACTGCAAGTACTGTGAGTTTGGAGTGTTTTGACGTTAGGGGGAAAAAAGGAGAGAAATAGAGCAGGAGACCAAAAAGGAGGGGCCGAGGGGGAGTGTGTGTGTGTGTGTGTAAAAAGGAGAAATAGAAAAAGAGCGAAAGAGGGAGAAACAGACAGACGAGAAAGAACCGGGAGACAGAAAGAGAGGTAGAGACAATGTGGCATGTTGTCTAAATATCGACATGGAAGCACTTGAGGGTTTCTGTGTAAAGATGTCAGCCTGATAGCGTAGCCCTGACTCTCTGTTTTGGGGCTCCAGTCATGACACATGGTGTTTAGATCTGCCCTGGCACTCACAGTTAACTTCGGAGATTCTTTCTCTGTGACCTCCATAAATATTCAAAACACGATTATTATAAGTTGGGACTTGAGTGGTGTTGTGTAGACGTCTTGGCTGAGGCGTCTGCCATCCCTGGTTCTGATCAAATGGCTAGGCCTGGTCTAGAACTTGATTCTGGGCTTAGTTCTAGGCCCTTATCCTGGTCCTGGTTAAAGGTAGCTTCTTGGGTTTGGCTCTGGGCCTAGTTCTGGGCCCTTGTCCAGGTAGTGTTTTGGTCCTGGGCTTGGCTCCGGGCCTAGTTCTGGGCTTGGAACTGGTTCAAGAAACAGGCTTGATTCTAGACCTGGGCCAGGCCCTTAGACTGCGCCTGATTAAGGTCCAGGGCTCAATGTACTCGCTCAGAAAGCCGAGGATGGGTTGTTTATAGAAGTGGAGACGCTCAGAGGGGAAGGTATCTCCTTGGCTGATCCCAGGAGCTGGACCTAATTAGAAACAACTGTTTGAAATTCACTTCAATGGCTGAGAGAGATCTCTCTTTTATGTAGCTTGGCGGCTTGCTAGCATTCGTCAGCTGCACCTTAGGCTTCATCTCAGTGCTTTGAGACTCTCCTGACTGCCCAGTTTGAGTGGGTTTTACGGGTGGTAAAGACCGAATTGGAATCCGCCACCTGACACGAAATATACGCAGACACACACATTCACAGATGCACACACAGATGCCCCCTCAACACACACGCAGACGGACACACTCGAACCGCAGGCTTGTCGCCACACAACTGGCTACAAACACACTTGTCAGGTCAAATCTGTTTCCAATCGGCGGGGTCTTAAATGTGTTTAGTGCTTGCACTGTTTCCCTCGAGAAACCTGACGTCACGGGCAACTTGGTGGAGCTGCTGCTCTGTGGATGCCTCCCTGCTTTCTAATCTCGTGCCTCCTTTCATTTTGACTTGAGTCAGTCAGAATTACTCATGTTATTACAATCGGTCTGTTTGGAGAAAAGAAAAAAGTAAAACAAACAAAGATGGCCGCCGTGACAGCACCTACGGGCTGAACCAATTTACAAACTTCTCCCGAGATCTGTGACAGGAAGCTGATCCGAGCAGGCACCCACGTGGATTCCACGTCCGTCCAACCCGTCTTTGAACCGGGATTTCATCTGTTTCAATATAAGATATTGGCTCTTGGGTTTCCAGACATAAAATATCCACGTTTCGATGCAATCTAACCCTGTCATCAAATCGTCTCTTGGAAGAGGCTTCTCATTCAACTGGCATCCAGACTCTCCAAAGCAGACGCCTGTTGGCAGCACTGTGGCATCACAAGGTTTTAATATTCAAACCAGGTGATAAGGTTTCAAGTCAATATTTCACATAACATAGATTCAATAACCAGAGGAAGGACCCTGTTGTGTTACTCTATAGAATGAGACGTGTTGGTTTATCATAAGTCCGGATAGAATTTCCGCTTAAAACAAGTGTAATATGCCATTCGCACCTGTCTTCATAATTAGTGGAAATGTATCTAGCTGTGTGGACCATTTTGTGGAGAAGGATGATGGGGAGAGTGAGAGTGAGATAATACACATATCAAGTAGACAGACACCTGTGGCTTATTTGAGTCTTCAAATGAAAACAGGATTGGAGGTTTAGTCTAGACCCAACTGTTCATAAGTTGAGTCTAGTGCTTTGGTTCAACATTAACGTAATATAGATTTCTAAAAGATACCTTTGCTTGCAGAGGGTGGAAATTAGCTTTTCGTGATGATAAGCTGTTAGGGTGGTAAAATAAGGATTTAGGTACATTATTGACCCGGCTATTATATTAAGAGTCTACATTTTCTTCAGGGAAAGCATGTATTTTCAATTCTCAAGTAAAATAAGTAACTGTGCTTTCTCATTCCGCGAGGACAGAGAGCGGTACTGTAGGCCGTGTTACCCGCTGTCAGAACTCGGGACTGAATCTTGAATGGTTGCCGTCCCACCCAGCCACATCTCTGCTGGCTGGGCCGTGTGATGTTGTTGTACCCCTTTCCACAGATCACTGTCAGTCAGTGTTTTGAGGTAATTTCCTGCGAGCACATTTAGTCTCTGTGCGAGTGTATAAAACACATTCCTCAGTCTGTGTTTGGGTCCGAAATAGGCACTGGGAAGTTGTTATAGCTCCGGGGCTTTTAAAAGCAGGGGAAACCTAAACAGGGGCAACTTTAAGTAGTACTGCACCATCAGGGCATCGTATAGCTGCTGGCTGAAAGAAGAAGGGAGAGGGAGAGATACAGAGAGAGAGAAAGAGAGAGAGAGAGAGAGAGAGAGAGAGAGAGAGAGAGAGAGAGAGAGAGAGAGAGAGAGAGAGAGAGAGAGAGAGAGAGAGAGAGAGAGACAGAGGGGAAAAGGGAGCAATTTCAGTGTTTGTCAGTGTTATTGATGTTGTGCATGTGTGTTATGGTGAGAGACAAAGAGAGAGATCAAGATAAAGAGCACAGAGACGTGATCAAAGAGAGAAGAGAGGTGGAGACCTGATCCGTCGTCCTGAGTAGAACGAGTAATATGTCCACGTCATTGACCCGCCTCATTGCAACCTCACTCCGACCGTGCATGAAGAATCACAGTGAAAAACATCGCCTCGGTCTTTATTATGTGATGCTCTTCGTGTCAAGTCGTGGGTAACCCTGTACGATTCAAAGGTCAAACGGGAGAGTTATATAATAGTAATGCTTCTGCAGTCATTCAGCTGACACGTTTGCCTGACTGGATTGAAAGATAAAGAGCCAGCGCCTGAATGGGAGCTCCAATCAAGCCAACTATTATACCATCAGTCCACAGAGCTTGAATAGTGGATTTGGGATTTAATCGTGAGAGGGCTCAATCGTTTAGACAACTGTTGGTAGTTTGTGATGATTGAGGAAGCTTCTGGGGCTGATCTCTCTCTCCTCTCTTCTTCTCTCGCTTTGTTCTTTTTTGGGAGAAAGAATGAAAAACAAAACAACACACTCTTACCCCCCCCCCCACGCACCTCCTAAAGAGAGAGAGAGGCGTCCAACAGAAACACCAAACAGAAATAGAGCTGCTATTTTGGTCTGACTGGTCTTTTATTTTTAGAAGAAGTGACATGCTCTAAGTTAAATTACAACATCATAAGGTCACCGAATAGTTTTTTCCCCTCCTATTTGGCCTTTCTAGCCTCCTGCCTATGAGTCAAGAGAAGTATTCGGTGACGTTAGCTGCCCTACTCACCCCTGGTACCGATGAGCAGACTCAATAAGAAGCGTAACTCACTTACGGTACCTCCACGAGAAACATGTTTCTTATATAGGCTAAATAAAGGTTTTAACGGACCAAATGGTAATACATTACATTGTTTTGCATTTGCCTATCAGAGGCTGGGATTGACTTTAAAAGCTTGAATGGACCGGCTTCAGTCAGAACACGGAATCGTCCTCTCTAGCAGATCATAACATTCGTGCATAGACATTATAGGAATGCCACGCAAGATCGACACCAGAGTAATATGGCCGTCGATATGCTAGAATGAGAATAATAACCAACGCGTGCATATGCTTCAAAGTTTTCAGCTGCTCTATATTAAGTCCAAACTGGCGCTCACACGCACACCGACCTGGGAATAATATACAAGCCTACAGCTAATCATTAAAACAAACACACACGTTGTGTGACCTGTATTCGATACATTTGAATAGTGACTGATTCATTATGGACGCCGCAGTGCCCCGAGAGATTAAAAAACACGTCAGCAGAAAATGTATAGCCTAATAAAGTAATAGTTAGTTAAATCGAATATATGTTTATGAATATACAATTGCATGAACATGTATCCTACATACATGTTCATGCAATATTAGTCATATTAATTAGCACATTGAAACAAGTTTATTCGAATCCCCTTCTGGCTGCCTCGACACAAATCATTGTTGGACAATCGCGTGCGCTTAACGACTCGGTTTACTGTTCGGCTCGGCTCGACTATTTCCGTTAGAACCTGCGCTTCTCACAGTACCCATGCAGTTGAACTCAGCCGAACATCTTCACGGACTTCTTGATAAGTTTATGTTTTCTTTATTTCCAAACACTACTCATTCGGCGGGGGAATTTTTCTGTAGTCTTGATTTCGTTCAAATGAAGGGGTTGGGAATTTCCTGAATATTCCGTTCGTGAACAAGCATCAGTAGACCTGTGCGCCTGATAACCTGCATGCTGAGAACGCGGCAAGTTGTCTCATCGAAGTTGCTTCGTCACTCTCCCCCTCTGCTCTTAACGCCGTTGAAGATTTCGTGAGAGGTAATATCTCTTTGAAGGTGTCCCTACTAATGTGATTATGATTTTTAACACATACACCAGCGAAATGTACAAAATAGCCTACATTCTTCCCTGGCCCACATAACTGGAGGCAAAAGCCGTTCAGGCTATTAGCCTAATAGTTTTACTAATAGGTTTACAAACCATAATTTCTGTTCTCGGATTTCAGTTGTTGAAAGTGAAATTGCCTGCTGCTACTGTAGGCAACCCGTTGCATCCTACAAGACCGTTCCGGTAGAGAAATAACCTGTTAGGTCAATAACTAGGATCCCAATCCTGGTGGGGTGGCGGATCGGCAGCTAGTTTGCATAGTTTATGACGGGCCTGCTCCGTTATGAGAGCAGGCATGCGGGTGTTAATACTTTCGACTTCTTCTCTTAGCTGGGTAATTACTGAAAAGGAAATTGAACATAAAGTTAAAGGATAATCACGCTTCTGTAGTGAGTTATGGAACAAGGCTACAGTAGTGGGCTAAATTAAAACAAGTGAATCCAATTACTGGTTATCAAAAGCAGCTGGCTGCAACGCAGATGCTGAGCACAAACTGCCGCTTATGGAGAGACCGGTTTGGTCTGGGGCTTTCTGGTGTCTTTATTACGTGTGGCTTGTGTCTTGCGGTGTGTGTTACACATGGACAATGAAAACATCGATTCATTATTTAATGTCACGTGTCTGCATGTTAGTGTGGCTGGCACAAACACACGTACACACACCCACGTACTGTGTGCGCACACGTACAGACACGAATCCTACACAGTGACTTGAAATGTGTTCTCGTTCTTTCGTGTTTGTTTTCCTGACTCACTGACTCATGATCCACGTTTGTAAGTCAGAACCAGGCCTTCACGTTAACCAGGCCTCTCCGGAATCCCTGAAGAACCAGCGTTGTGCTTTCAGCGCTCTATCCCTCCCCCCTTCTCCTCATCTGTTTGTTTACATACACAAATCAATTCATCTGTAATGGAACTCACAGTCATGTGCTGTATAAGCTCTCATTTCTAAACATTTGGCTTCAATTATCATGGTGGATATGATATCCAAACAAACTTGGTTTCTTCTATTAATACCACCGTGATTACACCATGCAATGTGAGCTAATGCACTTGTGGGTTCTCATATTTGTCCAGATTTAGTGGTAGTTTACTTACTGTTATGGGCAAAACACAAGTCCGAGTAATGACACAGTTTGTGTGTGGGTGTTGGAGAACATGAATTAGGAAGTTAGTCTTACTTCACAAGCCCACACATTTACATTTAGTCATTTAGCAGACGCTCTTATCCAGAGCGACTTACAGTAAGTACAGGGACATTCCCCCGAGGCAAGTAGGGTGAAGTGCCTTGCCCAAGGACACAACGTCATTTGGCACGGCCGGGAATCGAACTGGCAACCTTCAGATTACTAGCCCGATTCCCTAACCACTCAGCCACCTGACTCCCTTAGCTGCGTTGTTGCCCCTGAAAGAATCACTTTTCTAGAAAAATGGAATAAACCATCTTTGAATAAACAATGCAATAACATTGTCCATACAACCTCTACCACTAATGTAATACAAATACAGTATGATTTTGAAATAATTGACTCACAATGCCTACATAACAATAATTTCATATTACTGTAAGGTCTGGGGGGCATGACAAAACCGTAATGTTATAATTTCCACTGTTTTGGGATGCCGTCATTATGGTCCTGTCAGACTGCCTTCAGACTGTCTTCAGACTGCCTTCAGACTGCCTTCAGACTGCCTTCAGACTGCCTTCAGACTGCTTTCAGACTGCCTTCAGACTGCCTTCAGACTGTCTTCAGACTGCCTTCAGACTGCCTTCAGACTGCCTTCAGGCTGCTTTCAGACTGTCTTCAGACTGCCTTCAGACTGCCTTCAGACTGCCTTCAGACTGCCTTCAGACTGCTTTCAGACTGCCTTCAGACTGCCTTCAGGCTGCTTTCAGACTGCCTTCAGACTGCCTTCAGACTGCGTTCAGACTGTCTTCAGACTGTCTTCAGACTGCCATCAGACTTCAGTCTGCTGTGCAGCAACAGCCCATCCAAGCAGACATGACAGAAGCTGCCATGGAGGATGAGAAGGAAGGGAACCGTCCCAGAGCCTTGGTGCGACTGATAACACAAGGGCATGTACTGTTCGCAGAGGAAAGGAAAGGGCAAGACAATGTGTCGCTTTTCAGATAAACCCACGACAAGCTGTTCAATTCTATATTTAGAGATCTACTTTAGCCAGGGTGTGAAGTTCGAGGCGGGGCCCAGGCCTCTCCTACAGACAGCAGCTGGGAACAGCAGGAGAGTGGAGGAGGATGCATGGTTGTGTAGAAGTGTGAGGCAGTGTGTGTGTGTCTGTGCCTGTGTGTGTTTGTGTGTTTGTTTGCGTGCGTGCGTGTGTGTGTGTCTGTGCACGTGTGTGTGTCATTGCATGTGGGTGCGTACATGTGTGTTTGTGTATACGGGCATGCGTGTGTGTATGTGTGTACGGCTGCATAGGTGTGCAATGCATGTGCGTGTGTGTGTGTGTGTGCTAATGTGTGATTCTGTTTGTGTTTGTTTGTTGTTCTGTCTGATTTCAGTAGACTCCAGTGGCCCGAGCCTCCTCCAGGGGCTTGTCTTCTTGACTCGGTGCCCACAAATTCCTCTGAGTTGAAGTAACAATATTGTTGTTCTTCATGTTTCCCCTTCTCAAATCCAGCGGAGCCCAGGGAAAGGCTTGATTTAGGACGAGGTAAGCCATTATGGGCCTGGAGAAGTGTTTTATATTGGATATATTTGGTAGCAGGACCATTGGCTTTGTCAGACTCCATTTTCTCTCTCGCGTGACCCAGATAAAAGGAGTTCTGAGCGAGAGACGGTTCCATCGGGCAGGTTTATTGAGAGATGTGACATTTAAATCAGAGCTGATGCAGTCTCGGGCCGTGGGGATTAGGTTGAGTGCTGTGCTGATGTTTTCACAGAGCTCTGTCTCAACTGTGGGTCTTGGTTTGGGTCGTCGTGTTTGAGAAATCCCCGGGAGTTGTTGGAGAGGCTGTGTCGGAGAAGTTCCATCAGGGAACACTGTGAACCGCTTGAGTTCACAACACTCGTAACTTCTGTGGAAACCGATTGCATCAAACTATTTGAGTCATCTAAGCAATTTCCTTGGGTCAATAATAATTATACAATCTATGAATTGACTTTAAGAAATCCAGTCTTTTTTTGATTTTGATGAAAGAGTTTGATGTCATCGGTTTACATAGAAGCTTATGTGGATTTTTCATTGAGCTCTCTCTCTCCAGTCACACTCTGGGTCTGGGTCGCTGGGTCAGTGTCTGAAACATCACTAGGAGTTGAAGCACCTCTGAACAGCCTTCCTGTCATCCCCCTGACAGCTGTCTCTCTGTGGCCTCTGTCAGACGACGCTGGGGCCCACGCTCACACCCTCCCCCTCCTCGTCCTATAGCCACACCCTCCCCCTCCTCGTCCTATAGCCACACACTCCTCGTCCTATAGCCACACACTCCTCGTCCTATAGCCACACACTCCCCCTCCTCGTCCTATAGCCACACACTCCTCGTCCTATAGCCACACACTCCTCGTCCTATAGCCACACACTCCCCCTCCTCGTCCTATAGCCACACACTCCCCCTCCTCGTCCTATAGCCACACACTCCCCCTCCTCGTCCTATAGCCACACACTCCCCCTCCTCGTCCTATAGCCACACCCTCCCCCTCCTCGTCCTATAGCCACACACTCCCCCTCCTCGTCCTATAGCCACACACTCCCCCTCCTCGTCCTATAGCCACACACTTCCCCTCCTCGTCCTATAGCCACACACTTCCCCTCCTCGTCCTATAGCCACACACTCCCCCTCCTCGTCCTATAGCCACACACTCCCCCTCCTCGTCCTATAGCCACACACTCCCCCTCCTCGTCCTATAGCCAGACCCTCCCCCTCCTCGTCCTATAGCCACACACTCCCCCTCCTCGTCCTATAGCCACACACTCCCCCTCCTCGTCCTATAGCCACACACACCCCCTCCTCGTCCTATAGCCACACACTCCCCCTCCTCGTCCTATAGCCACACACTCCCCCTCCTCGTCCTATAGCCACACACTCCCCCTCCTCGTCCTATAGCCACACACTCCCCCTCCTCGTCCTATAGCCACACACTCCCCCTCCTCGTCCTATAGCCACACACTCCCCCTCCTCGTCCTATAGCCACACACTCCCCCTCCTCGTCCTATAGCCACAAGGCTGAGCGTTCGCCGATTCATCCTGGATCTTCTAGAAACAGATGGAACAATGAAAAACGTTCAAATTGGTTTGGAGTGGGCACTCGTGCTCTCTCTCTCTCTCTCTCTGTCTCTCTCTCTCTCTCTCTCTCTCTCTCTCTCTCTCTCTCTCTCTCTCTCTCTCTCAGTCCTCCTGAGTGAGTTTATGACTTCTGAATGTTGAGAGGGACACAAACCAGATTTGCAGGCAACAACATCTGTTTAATGTTTTATTAAGTGCATCCTATCGACAGTCCAGTAAATGACCTATACTGTTGGTTCTTACATCATATTGGTTCTGTCGAATAAAAAAGAGCCTTTGGGCACTTTATGATGGATAATTATTCTGTTGACTTGTGTAATTACAGTGATAAGTATTGGTGTGTGTATTATGTATAAACATGTCCAAACCTGAAACATGTGTCTGGTGAGGCCCTTCTGTGCTTTGGTGGAATCTGAATCGTGTGAGGTACTGTCAATTTAGTTGAATATTTCTCATGCCAGCTCTTAGAAAACGTGCCAATACAGTACCATTATGCACCACTGCTATATATATATATATACATTTACATTTACATTTACATTTAGTCATTTAGCAGACGCTCTTATCCAGAGCGACTTACAGTAAGTACAGGGACATTCCCCCGAGGCAAGTAGGGTGAAGTGCCTTGCCCAAGGACACAACATGTACACACAGTATATACACAGTTTATATATCCCATTACTGTAAATAACCTTCCTAAAGAGAGGTTACACACCATACCGCTGCGCATAACAGGCATAACACGTGCGTCCTCATCTGTTCTCCATCCACTCAGAAAGAAACAGTGGCCAACGTGACAAGGATGTCCACTCTCCAGTCAAGTATTAAGGCATCAGACCTTTGTAGGCCGGCCAGTCCTCCTCTGCTCCTGCTTGCTTAGCTGATGCATGGAGCCCGGAGGAGCCCAGTTCCGGAAAAGCCTTCTGACGGCCATTCCTCGAAAGAGAAGAGAGACCTGCAGTCGTACGTGTATCACAACTAGTCTCCAAATGAAGAAGACGCCAGCCCCCGCGATGGTCTGAAGGAGACCCTCCCCCCCCCCCCCCCCCCCGACGGGAGCTGAGCTCTCCTGCAGCCCTGTAGGTATCTCTAAACGAGGGTCGTGGCTTTATCTGAAGTAAAAATACACAGTGCATTGGAGAATGTTCGGTCAGTTTTGCCAGGTTTCAGCATATGCTGTAGTTAACACTTTTCATATGGAATTATTCTGCTAATTATCAATAGAAACAGTCTGGTACCTAATATGGACATTAACTGGTATTGAGGAGGTGGTATTTTGATAGTCTGGATTGAACAAAATATTCGAATTAGGCATCCAAAGTCCCGAGGTGAAGATATCCGATTCAGCCAAGTTCAGCAACACCTTTGCAAACTTTAATAAGTTTATTCTGCTACTGTGCACAAAATGGTTTAAGTTGTCATTATGGATTGTTGCAGCTGAGTCTGGTTAATACCTTGGCGGGTTTGTGACAAGGCTTAAAAGGATTGAGTTTATGAGAGGTAATCCATGCTCAGACCGAAATGCCTTTCAGTTCTTAACCTTCAAGGGCGGATTCTTACCTCCTTGACCTTCACAATCATACCTGTACAAATTCTTTGCTTTGGGTTTTCCTACACATCAAAGGCTCCAATATAGCGCAAGGAGTCATATTTCTCCTCGTTTTCCTTTGTGCCCCTCACTTGAAAAGGTGGCTGAATTACCAACAGCAACACTGGGTAGACGGATGATACATCACAGCTGTAGAAATACTCTTACGTCAAATGCCAAGGTAGTCAACTCGCTTTGAGTTCCCAACCCCTCAACGCTGTGTGTTTGTTCCGTTAGCATGGGAACACCTGCGGTTTGTCAATGCAATTTGAATAGCTGCTGGTGCACTTTCGGTTCACCTTGAAGATCATTCACAAAAAACGACGAAGCGGCATATCAGATTCTTCAGTATTTCTGTCGACATAAACCATGCTTTGTTGGTCTTATCAAGATCCCATCGCTGATCATCTAGCTCTATAAAAACAGCCAAGGGTAGTTGCCCATGAAATCAGGAAGGAAGAATGACGTAGCCCGTGCTAAATAAAAACATGTTAAAGATATATTAATTTGGGTAATTTAGTATTAAATCAAGTTAATAATTTTGAGAGTTCATATATTAACTTGATGGCTTTATCAGTAACTTAAAATGGGATTGTACCACTGAAGCTTTCATGGTCCGTTTACATTTCAAGGTGTGAGGATTACATAATTATATTCTACTGTATATCCTTCAAATGTCAAATTGTAAATAGCAAATGTTGTTTTAAATGCTGTTTTTTGGAAATAACTAAGTAGAAAGATGCTTTAAATCTGTCAAACATTTATATCGTCTTCTGAGTTATGATCTTTTCAAAAGACTTATCATTTCAACCCATCAAGCTCACTCAAAACTCTGTTTCCTCTTTCTAATGACTTGGCATTAAACAGTCAGTAGAGCTGCTTTGAAAGTGACTAAAAGCATATTTGGCATAATGATTAAACAGCTTTTGTCTTAGCACATTGTCTTAACTCAGAGAAGTTCAATGTTGTTTTTTCTATTTCACGCTAATCCACTTGTGCTTGAGATGAAGTGTGTCTCTCAGTGTTTAAAACCATTGGCTTAGGCAAGGTATCTAAACATCTGGCCTCGGTTATATGGACAACATCTCCACTATCTGATTTGCAGTAAATATTTTGATCAAAGAACTCTCCAAAAGCAACACTACACAATGTTTAGAGTGAACTTGTAAATAGGACAGCCAGCACACGTAGATTTAACCTCTGCACCGTTTCCAACGTTGACAAGTCGGCGGTTGCTTTCATTAATTTGAGTGTGGACGTTTACAATATGTCTGTGAAGTTCGTTACAACTGAGTTTATTTCTTATTCTGTTTTCACTTGGCAGGATGTTGAGCATTGTGACTGATTGGAGTTTTCTTGCAACACTCTTTACAAGAATCTGCTGAGCTCACAAGTCAACCAGATGTTTTCAGTGGATATTTGTTGACACGAAAGACCATTAGTTTACTAATTACATTTGCATAAACATTTCACATTTTTATTATTTATAATGCATGTTTTCCAAATTGGTTTTCATAGAGAGTTTACATACAGTGGCCCCGAAGTGCTCAGACGTGGAACATAAGAACACACACGCACACACACACAGAAACACACACACATACACACGCACACAAACATTCACACACACACAAACACAACATGCCCCAGCCCTAAACACCCGCATTCCCCACCAATGACTTACTCTCAGCCTCTCCGCAGAGGTAAACAAACATGTATCTGGTCGTCTTACCAAGCAAAAGTGAACGAGTGTCGTTTGTTGGGTGGACACCCCACCCTGCTGTAAACAAACAATGGAACCAGTTGGAAGTGAAAGCAGTTATCATTTAGTCGTGGTTGCAAACGGGAAAATACATGTTTACAGTAGTAGTGGATAGTTGAGCTATCATGGAGTTTACATTCAGGAAATACCTGTGGTACTTTTATTAGCCTCGTGGCTAGTCCTTAACCACTACACAGACGCAAGAAAGACTTTTTGAAAGTCAACGTTGAAAGAAATGCTTTCTTCAGATGCTAACTATACTGTGTCGCTGTGTCCAAACTTTTTGAAACTCATATTCAGTGTTCATGTGATATACTGTTTAGAGAGTAACATGTTTTTCAATCGGCGCCATAACAATGTATTATCTGAGGATTAACAATCAGTCATCCTTGTTATCTTGTTACAAACGGCTGCGTGAGGTGGTTTGGGTGAGTCATGTCCACTCAAGGCTGTGTACTATTCAAAACGTAATATTACAAGGTTTTGTGAAAATGAATGTGGTTTGGGAGCAATGGTAATAAAGAGAGAGGGCGAGAGAGTGGAAAGAGAGAGAGGGCAAGAGAGAGGGAGAGAGAGAGAGGGTGAAAGGGAGAGAGCGAGAGAGAGAGGGAGAGAAAGAGAGAGATGTAGTGGCCATAGCCAGACGAGTATTAAAGTGTACTATCAAACAAATTAGAAACCATGAGATATCATTTAAAGTAGTCATTGTCTCGTGTAAAGGGCAAACTTTCTGGACTGCATGTCATGATTTTTAGAGCAAAACTCTGTTGCAGAATGGCTTGATCCGAGTGGCAAGGTTTCACTGCAGACAAAACAAAGCCTACAACAAATATCTGGAACAAACTATCACCCTTGAAATAATCTTCATCACATTTTTTTTTATTCATCTGGCCAGATCTAGCAGAAAATGTTACCTCATAAAATTGTTGTGGAACATCGATCAATTTAATTGTCCCCGGAACGAATCCTCACTTGTTCTTTTCTACCCTGAGTCTGTGAGTCATGTCCCCCCTGGATGGGGGACGGGGGGAGAGAGAGGGAGGGAGGGACGGAGGGGGGATGGTGTGTCTTAGGGGCCTCAGTAGCAGGTCTGTGGGCTCACCACTCGGATTAATGGCTGTTTTGGCAACAGATGAGCTCATGTGTAATTGGCTGGGGTGACGTTTCCTGCTGAATGCTACCTGGTTCCATTGTGGCCGGCGTCGTGGCTGGGCGACCGCGGAGCGTCTCAGACTGGTGATTAAGCTGCCGTTCGGTGACACCGCTGCTGAGCCGTCGGGGGGGACGGGGGGGGGGACGTGTACACCTCCTCAACGTGTCATTGAACTGAATCATCCCCAGGGATTCCATGTTTGTTTTTCCTTTATTTAGTAAGGAAACAGAGATTAGGCTTCCGCCTGACGTCGAGCGTTTTAATCTGATCCCTTCATCTGAGGATCTTGGAGACATTTGCGGAATCCTCCCGCGATAACGTGCCGTACGGTAACATAAAGCAACGCTTCCAGTCCCTAATAACTTGGCGCCGAAAATACTCCCAACAGTACGCTATTATTCAGGCTAATGCGACTCTTCTAGAAGGATCTCCCGGGCTGCAGGAAAGCGTCACAGTTTAGCGCACCACCGGCCCTGAGATTGCTTTAATTAAGATATAGTTAGCAGAGGTGTGTTCTGGGTGGCAGCCTCGGCTGTGTGTGTGTTAGTCAGGCGCGGGGGCTTGTGTAGGCCCAGCCTCGGCTGTGTGTGTGTTAGTCAGGCGCGGGGGCTTGTGTAGGCCCAGCCTCGGCTGTGTGTGTGTTAGTCAGGTGCGGGGGCTTGTGTAGGCCCAGCCTCGGCTGTGTGTGTGTTAGTCAGGTGCGGGGGCCTGTGTAGGCCCAGCCTCGGCTGTGTGTGTGTTAGTCAGGCGCGGGGGCTTGTGTAGGCCCAGCCTCGGCCTTCAGCTCTGGCAGAGCAGCAACAAAAGATCCTGACTGAAGGGTTCCATTGGAACCTGTGATGAGGTCATCGAGGCTGAATACAAGTTGCTGGTGCTTTATTTTCAACCCATGAAATAAACAAAAGCTCGACTAGAATAACAACCAGAGTGGTGTAAACAACACTGCCCAGAGAATACAGGAACCAGAAGGGTAAATATAGGAAGCCAATCACTGTTAACAGGGTAAAGGTGCCGATGATTAGAAAACTGGCGGCATCCAGCGCTGGTAGGAGGACGTGGGCACGACAGACTGAAGTTCCTTCGGGTTTAAAGAATCCAGCTGAGAGTTTCATCCGAACCAAAGAAAACCATCTCCATCCGAACCCAAGGAACATGTCGGAGAGCTCCATCAGAACCTCAGTGTCAGAGGGGGGGCGTTTGGGTCCAGCCCTCTACGCTGCCTGCTGGTAATCATCTAAGACGTGAAGAGGACTCTGCCTTCCCCCTCGGTCCTCCTGTCCTGTGTGGGTTCCACCACAGCTCTGCCCCCTGGCCGACAGGTACAGATACACTGAAATAACAAGGGGTGGGGATAAATGTCCATACTGAAGCTGTTGAGAATGTATACTGGGCTGGATTAATTCCCCAGGGAGACATTTCCTTAAGATGGACAGTATGGAGCTGTATTTATCACAGAGGATAGCAGAGCTGGTCTTGGACCAGCTGGGGTTTTGGAATAAAACGATATGAGAGAGCTAATTACCTGAGACAGATGATACACACAGACTCCCATCTGTCAGAGATAGTCCTCTAGTTAGGGTTAGATGGTGGGTCGTCACGACTGGGTACTGAAGGCACACAGTTGAACCCTTGGAGACTTACTGAAGATATCCTTTTTTTCTGTTGTGGGATATGTAGTTTTTGACTGTATCGCTTCAGAATTTGTAGTTCTGGGGTGAATACTGCCTCTGATCTCTTTCAGCTCTCTTATCAGTGTGGAAGAGGTTGTATTGCATGAAATCTGTGGTCTTGCTATTTTTAGCCACGTATTGTTTCGTAAATGAGCGTGTTTAAGCGATAATAAAAAGCTGTGGTTGTCCGTGTTGTGGTTGGCTGAGCATCCTATCCAAACAGATGCTGTCATTAGACGGGTTGGGAAAAATGTCACTTCTCTGCTTTTGCTGTCATTTTCCACTAAACACTTTTAGTGGAGTTCTTATCTAACTCACATGTACTGTGCTTTTCGGATGGGATGAAGCATCGCAGTCTACAGCAGACTCACAGGCGAGGCCCTCTCTTTTCTGATGGTCAGACTTGAGGCTTACATTTACATTTAGTAAACACTCTTATCCAGAGCGACTTACAGTAAGTACAGGGACATTCCCCCCGAGGCAAGTAGGGGGAAGTGTCTTGCCCAAGGACACAACGTCATTTTGGCATGGCGGGGAATCGAACTGACAACCTTCAGATTACTAGCCCGATTCCCTAACCGCTCAGCCACCTGACTCCTAGTTTGGTGACGCATTGATATTCAGGTGAGGCCTATTCTTGAAAACTGACTTTCTGACTGACCTCTGTCTTACCAACAGCAGAGGTTATGAGAATGTGTCTTGTTTATTTGAATGAACCGATGTGAGAATACCACTTTGTTTGGCATCACACTGTAAGACGACGTCTTAATTCCTGAATCGTTTTCGCATTTCATGTCACCTTAATCACCACAAGATTCATCGAAGAAGTATCATGACAGCCCCCTTGTCTGTTTCCTCATAGCAGTAAACATTTTACTGTGTGTTCGTGTTTGTGTGTGCGTGTGTTTGTGTGTGTGTGTGAATTCACAGGATCAGATGTTTTGCCGAGCCCCAAAGGCAATTTGATCCAGGTAGACTATTTGGGTTCACAAATGCCTGGAAAACTGGCAGGGTCCACTTTGTTTTCTGGAGCTCTCACGTATACCAAATTCCAGCCACTGGAATAACTAGGTTGCATAGTTGAAACATTTTTGTTGTTGTTGGTGTGAAGCTCTGGAATCATGATTTTTTTTTCTTTTTACACCGGTCGGCTAGACGCCATCACATGGTCTCTTGGTTCAGAGCCTGCTGGGAAACAGAGTTGCTGGCATTCAGAAGGGATTGACATGAATTGCGCTCGCATTCTTATCGTCTCATTCCTGTGTGTTTATCGACTCGCTGATTGCGTGCTTGTTTACTTGGCAGCTTGCTGCCCTTCCAACAAAAAACAATCCCAAATAAATCAAGAGTGTTCCAATGATCACAAGGTGATTGAAAACCCAGGGAGAAACTAGAGATCTCACTGACTTAAACTGTCCTGACTGGGCTTGCACTGTGGCTGTCAGTCAGAGTCAGAGGTGAATGCATAGTAACAAGAACGTTCTCCTTGTGTTTATCCAGGTGGAAGATCTGTGGGTTGGTTCTATGCCGGAGAACAATGCCGAACAGCAGCCTTTAAACAGGTAAGGTTCTCATTATGTTTCATGTTAGATTTATTCAGAGCTTAGCCACATATAGCATGAATCACACGATGGGGTATAGCTCAGGGGTAGAGCATTTCACTGTAGATCACAAGGTTACAGGTTCAAATTCTCCTTTGTACGTTGCTTTGGATAAAAAAGAATTGTAACACTTTATTTTGATGGTCCGTCTGTTGACCCACTATAGGTTATCAGTAACTACTCAGTAGCATGTCAACAATGTATCCGTTTACATTCAACAGATATGTAGTTATGCATTCAACTAACTGTCTGTCGATTATCAGGTGCATTTCAAGTGTTGATCTACAGATTTTACTGAATGTGTCTTCTGACTTTCAAAGCTTGTTTTCAACAGGTCATAAACCAATATTCAACAAATTGTCCGTAGATTGTGTGTTGCATAGTCCATCTGTTGGCACACTATAAGCTGCAAGTAGCTACTCAGTCGCATGTTATCAATGTATCAGTTGACATTCAAAAGTTTCAACAGACAAGTAACATGTATTCAACCAACTGTCTGTTGACTATCGGGTGCATTTCAAGTGGTGATCTACAGATTTTACAAAATGTCTGCTGACTTTCAAGGTTTTTTAACCAACATTCAACTAATTGTCAGGAACTGATACGTTTACTATCTGTTGATAATGCATTGATTCTCAACTAAAGATAATGTGCTTCTCTTCTTGATTATTTACAAACTATTAGTAGGCATTCTCCACTAAATGTTTGTAGACGTGTTTTAGGACCATCCAATTAAAGTGAAAAACCGTTGGGTGTACGTATCAGTTAACTGACAATTAGTTGAATTTTGGTTAAAAAACCTTGAAAGTCAGCAGACATTTTGTAAAGTCCGTAGATCAACCCTTGAAATGCATCTTATAATCTACAGACAGTTAGTTGAATGTAGGTTTGGAATGGTACATGTATTCGTACCGAACCCTACGGTACGGGCGTCACGGTTCGGTGCATGAAATTACACGGAGAATACACGGTATAAAAATAAATAAAACTTGCGTGCAAATTAATTAATGTAATGCGGAACTACTGTTAGATACTTGTGTTCTTTAGGGACATTGTTGACATGCTACTGAGTAGTTACTGATAACCTATAGTGTGTCAACAGATGGACCATCGAAATAAAGTGTTACCAAAAATATATTGATGCCTTAGCACTACATTATCATCTGTGGGTAGCTCCAGTACTACTGTTAACAGTGCACTCTGAACCTACAGTCTACAAACAGAAATCCTTGGCCATGCAGATGAAATGCAAAGCACGCGCAAGGTGTGCAGCACGACGGTATAGTACGTAAAGTAAACAGTATGTCGGCTAACACACAAAAACATGACCGGTAAACATGCATACAAGTTCTGAAACTTCCACTTCTGTGTGTTTATATTCCGTTGGCTGGGAGTTTGTTTGTCGCCACAGGGATATAAACTTGCCAGCTCTGGTGATGAAGTTGCGTTCATGGTGTGGCGTATGTTGCTCAACAGTGGTGTATAAAGTACCCAAAAGCCATACTTGAGTCAAAGTAAAGATACCTTACTGGAAAATGACTCCAGTAAAAGTGAAAGGCACTTATTTGAATACTACTTGAGTAAAAGTCTTAAAGTAGCTGATCAGAATCAGAATCTTCTGATTCTGATTCTGAACATACTGTTTACTTTACGGATACCGTCGTATCTGTACCGTAAGTATCTGATATGTACTGTACTTAAGTATCAAAAGTAATTTTCTGATATGAAATGTACTTAAGTATTGAAAGTAAAAGTACAAGTAGATGCTGTTCATAAAAAAGCAAAGGGTCCAAATTTTGAGAATTATTAAGTTTCTTCTTTTAAGTGTTGTGACTACCGTGACCAAGGACAAGGAGTTGTGTTGAAAATATGTATGTTTATGCTAATTATGATAACTAAACATTAACTTTGTGGTTCATGGGATTAAACTTAATTTACCTCAATGTGTTTCCTGAGGTTGGATGGGAAGTTTTTGAATGCAAATATTTCATTAGCTTAAGCATAAGGGTAAGCATAAGAGGCACTTCATCCGGTACGAAAAATCTTTCACTCCAACATAAGAAAACATTTTGTCGCAAATAGGGCCACGGGTGTTGGTCTTCGTCACCACCGTCGTTTGTTGCGGGAGTAGCAAGTGCTTCCATTTCTGCTTCCATCATGAAATCAGTCATCGTAGAGTAGAATTCTACTCATGTAGTCGCTCGCTAGCTATCATCCTGGGCATCTCTGGGAATCAACAAACCGCGGCTTTTACAGCGCTTGTTTGCAATTGCGCATTAACGTGATTAACCAATGATTCAACTTGCAAGCTAGGACCACTGATTGGCCAAACCTTCTTGCTAGTCTGTGTTCCACCACAGTCCCCGACGTTGGTCTCATGATTCTTTTTTTTTTTCTAAAGATAGATTTGATTTCGTAGCGAGTAACGAAGGTTTCAGGGGAAATGTATCAGAGTCAAGGTATCAGTTTCCTTTGCAAAATGTAGTGAAGTAAAAGTGAAAGTCAACAGAAATATACAAAGTCAAGTAAAGTACAGATATCCAAAAAAACGACTTAAGTACAGTAACAAAGTATTTCTACTTTGTTGCTATACACCACTGCTCGTGACAGGGAAGCCCGCGTGGTCTTGTCAGTGTCAGGGCCCGTGGGTTGTCAGTCTCGTCCCCAGACTGTCTAGCATCAGGACACTTATAACATGGGACCAACAGACTGTCTAGCATCAGGACACTTATAACATGGGACCAACAGACTGTCTAGCATCAGGACACTTATAACATGGGACCAACAGACTGTCTAGCATCAGGACACTTATAACATGGGACCAACAGACTGTATAGCATCAGGACACTTATAACATGGGACCAACTTCCCTCAGGCCTCTCTTTGGTGTCTGTACGCCTGTTTTTGTAAGCATTTTTTTTCCTCGTTCTTTTTCCTGGAAAACTGCTTTGCTATAAAGGTCAGACTGCGCGCATAAGAAACAGAGAGAGAGAGAGAGAGGTAAAGAAAGAAAGAAAGAAAGCAAGGAAAGGGAAAGAGAGAAAAAGAGAAGAGAAAGAGGGAGATGGGGGAGTGAGAAAATGACAAAGTGAACAAATGCAGAGCCAGAGAGTGTGTGTGTGTGTGTATGTGTGTGTGTGTGTGTGTGTGTGTGAGAGAGAGAGAGCTCTGTCCTATCTCTGCATTTACTGCCTGCGTTAACTCTGTCAGTGTTTGGGGAGCTTTACCAGCAGTGTGAGGGGATCACAAGCCAGTCTTTCCAGGAAGTTGAAGGGTTAATCTGTTATTCTTTGACTGCGGATTAATCCGTATGGCACATCCTTCAGGTCAAAGTTCAACCAAGAGATGTAGCTGGGGTCACACATCTTGCTATAGTTCCCAGAGATTCGCTGAACTAATGCAACAGGACAGTATTAAATCCACACCATGCATATAGTGTTACATGTAGATAGACGTGTTATAGATGGAGGTGGATTTAAACACTAGGAATGTTTAAAGCAGTGAGAATATGTTTATAAATCCCGGAGAGCACTAGCGTATTGTATAAACTGAGACCTGTGGCATATTTGACACATCGGAATACACTGCAGTGCAATGGGACGGGAAAGACTCACTCTTCAAAGGACTCACTTTAAAAGATCTCCCTCTTTATAGGATTCACTCTTATATGACACACCCTTCAGATGACTCACTCTTCAGTGGACTCACTCTTCAGATGAATCAGTGTTCGTAGGGCTCACTCTTCGATGGGCTCACTCTTCAGATGACTCGCTCTTGAAATGACTCACTCTTCAAACGAGAACAGCACATCTCAGAGAGGTCCACCTTATTCCATGCTTCCTAAACCATATCAGATCCCCTCCCATAATACAGTTAAACCTCTCCTCACTGTAGCAGTACATGTTCCTACTTACCCACTCGTGAAATGTAGGTCAGGGTCTAGTGTATGTCACAGTTATGATGCAGTAAAACAGTCATTTCGAATGATCGTAAAGATCAGAAGAAGAAGGGACCCCTCCCTCTCCCCCCTTCCCTCTCCCCCCCCCCTCTCATCAGTCCTCGTGATATATAGCTTCAGCTCTCCCATCCTTGGTTCTCATCTACAGGACTCTGTCAAAACAAGATACAAGACGTGCCTTCTCATAAACATGTTGTCGGACTGGGTAATGGGGATCAGGTGGGTGGATCTCACACACCCCACCTCCACGCCGTGTGGGAGAGCAGGACGGGGGCAGGCTAGGAGGGCGGGAGGGAGGGAGGGCGGGAGGGAGGGAGGGAAGGAGGGGGAGGCCCAGGAGGAAGGGGAAGGAATGAGAGGCTGAGAGGGGAGGGCGAGAGGAGAGGTAGGGGTGGGGGTGGGGAGGCGGGGGTGCTTGGTGGAGTCTGAATCCGTTGGATGGGAGTTGGATATCCATAAATTGTCCTCTGCCGAGAAGGACAGGGCGGTGGGGCAAGGGAGATAGAAAGAGAGATAGGGGGAGGAGAGAGAGTGAGCGAGCTAAAGGTAGAGATCAGGAGAAAGAGAATGGGAACGAAAAGAGAGGAAAGAAAAAGAGAGCCATAGAGCGAGACAGAGGATGGAAAGCCAACATGAGAGAGAGAGAGAGAGAGAGAGAGAGAGAGAGAGAGAGAGAGAGAGAGAGAGAGAGAGAGAGAGAGAGAGAGAGAGAGAGAGAGAGAAAACAAGAGAAAGGGGTGAGCAAAGACAAACAGTTAAGACGAGGGAGATCACTGGAGCACCTGGATGTGAGAGGCTTTGCCGCATTCACAGGTGTGGAGGATTACAGGGAAGACCTGGGCCTCTGGGTTCCTCCGGGTTCCTATGGGTTCCTCCCACTCCTGCCGCTCAGGGAAGCCCTTCCAGCAACTCCAGCTCTGAGCCTCCGCTCACAGACACACCTGAGAGACCATGTGTTGTCCAGATCTACAAGAAACACCCCGCGCACATTCCCAGAGATGGGTCGGACATTTCAAGGATCTCTCGCCAAGTCTATTTGCCGTTTGCAACAAGTACGGTTCGAAATCTTGCATTACTTCATGGGATAAATCCTAAAACCACGTTAGCAAACATTGTTAGTTTCGGTATGTTTGCGCTTCATTTGTCTCACGCTTGGACGTGTGAACCTCTTAGTGTTTTCTCGTCTCTCTGGCCTACACACATAAACAACAGAAACGTTGTTGTTTTATTTTTTACGCTGATTACCAACTGATTTACAGTAGTGCATGGCCCCGAGCTTTGTCTGACCTTTCAAATGTCCAGTAAAAACGGCTCATTCCGTCACCTTTGACCTTTGGCCTCTGACCGGGTCTTTAAGCTAGTGCTCCCTTAGCTGCAGCCAGAGATGGAAAAGGGTTTCCATAGCTTCTCTCCCTATGTTTCTGTTTGTCTGCCATTTTAGGGATAATCTCCATTCATTTCTCAACTCATCCCCCCTCCCCACCCCTTTAAAGTGACAGGCTCTTAAGTCCAGATAGCACAGTTGAAAGCAGGGCCTGTGTCATTAAAGGGCCGATTTTGGCATCAAATCTGTCGATTCCTCCGACCAGTTTGTTATCTTGCGCGTGGCTGGACGATCTCTGTGCGTCAGGGGGTGTCTGGGTAAAACTGTGCCCACCCACGAGGCCTCTCTGGCGGGGAGCCTCCGGGAGGGTTGTCTCCCCTCTGGATCTGGGAGCAGTCCCCGTGTAAACAACCCTCCCTGCGGAGGCTGGGGAAGAGAGAGGGACATGGAAAACTGTTGTTACTACTCCAGATGACAAAGGCGTTCACCTCTGGAGAACGCCCACGGAAGATTCGGAGTACCTTTACTCGACGCGCAGCGCTGAATTATTGGATGGATTATGAAGGACTGTCTTTTTTTCGTGCAGTGGAAAAACCGAGTCGTGGCCAGAACAGAGCCATCATCCCCCTGGCTCCTGAAATAGTGCAGCCAGAGTAGAGCAGAGCAAGGTGTTACTATAGAGCCGGTGTTGGGGCTGGGGTGTTGGGCCCGGTGTGTTGATTGTTGGTTCTGGTGTTGGTGTGTTTGGCCTGGGGTGTTGGGCCCGGTGTGTTGATTGTTGGTGCTGGTGTTGGTGTGTTGGGCCTGGGGTGTTGGGCCCGGTGTGTTGATTGTTGGTGCTGGTGTGTTGGGCCTGGGGTGTTGGGCCCGGTATGTTGATTGTTGGTGCTGGTGTTGGTGTGTTGGGCCTGGGGTGTTGGGCCCGGTGTGTTGATTGTTGGTGCTGGTGTTGGTGTGTTGGGCCTGGGGTGTTGGGCCCGGTGTGTTGATTGTTGGTGCTGGTGTTGGTGTGTTGGGACTGGGGTGTTGGGCCCGGTGTGTTGATTGTTGGTGCTGGTGTTGGGGCTGGGGGTGTTGGTGTTGGGATTGGCCTGGCGTGTCGGTCTGATCTTCAGGTCTTACCACCCTTAATTCATTTCAGTTGAATCTCTGGTTTATCCCATGCGGCCTTCTAGGTGTGTCCAAGATGCTCCAACTTTGTGGTTTTTAGAACAGCCCGTGTTTTCTTTTAATAAACGGTCTTTGCGTTGCGTTTCAGCGTAAATGTTATTGCTGAAGCCTGTGTGTGCATGTGTGTGCATGTGTGTGTGTGTGTGTGTGTGTGTGTGTCTGCCCTGAAGATACTGGGTATCATCCCCATGTTTGTTGACAGTCCTTATCGACCCTCCTCCTTCAGTCAGAGTCTGGACGGCTTCATTCTCCTGCTGTAGCTTACATTTACATTTTTTCATTCAGCAGACGCTCATATCCAGAGCGACTTACAGTGAGTACAGGGACATTCCCCCGAGGCAAGTAGGGTGAAGTGTCTTGCCCAAGGACACAACGTCATTTAGCACGGCCAGGAATCGAACCGGCAACCTTCTGATTAATAGCCCGATTCCCTAACCGCTCAGCCATCTGACCCCCTAGCCCCTAGCTGAGAGAAGACCATGCTCCAGGACTCACCTGATGCAGCCTACTGTTGTAAACACACACTCACACGCACAGACGCACGCACGCATACACGCATACACACACGCACACACCCATGCACACACCAACATCCTCACACACTCATACATGCATACACACACCAACACACACACACACACACACACTCACACACTGATACTACCCTAGATTTGCCATCAAATGTATTCTCCACAGAAAAATTACCATAGAGAAAGTGAGGTAAATAAGGAAATCTACTGTTGGGCTTTGTCATTTCTTCAGCTCACATCTTACCAGGCACTGTGACATGGTTCCCATGACAGCCTCTCTCCAGCGGTGTGGGCGTGGCTTGCCAGTCCTCTGGTTTAGAACGTGGGCTCATGGGAAAGCTATTTTGGGACTCTTTCCTCTTTGGCTCTGAAAACAGCACCCAGGGTCTGTTAGCAGGTGCAACGTGACCGCGCTCCAGAAATAACTCCCATATCAAACACCAGAAGAAGAAATAGGCAGTTTTGGATGGAAAATGAACATCAGAGCAATGAAGTACTATGTATAGTAGGGGATATTTGCAACCAAGCAATGTGGACAATGACATGATGGGTATGATTCTCTTCATATAAGACAGATATCCTCGTGTTTATGTAGCTGGAAGTTTCTGGTATCCCAACTTTTCCAGTCCACCGAGATCATATGAGTTATGGCTTTTAGTATCTAGTAAATATACAAGGATAGCTGCATGTGTTTATAGAATGCTAGACTAAATAGAGATTGGGGATGAATTGGGTAAAAGGGAAATTAGTAGGAATTGTGTCTGTGTATGAACACACGTATTTCTTTTTATGTATACGTGCGAGAGGGCATCGAGAGAATAGGGAGTGGAGGAGGAAGACAGAAAGAGAGAAAAAGAGAGAGTGGGAGGAAGAGAAATAGAGAGGGTGGGAGGGAGAGAGACAAGAGATAGGGAGAGAGGGAGAAAGAGGGTGTGAGACAGAGAAAGATTGAGAGAGTAAGAGACGGAGAGAGCGATTTAGAGAGAGAGAGAGAGAGAGAGAGAGAGAGAGAGAGAGAGAGAGAGAGAGAGAGAGAGAGAGAGAGAGAGATCGCTCTGAGAGCTGTGAGACCTATGTGACTCTCTGGTCCTCTTTGTGTTTCCCACACAGACTGACATGACTATGGGCTGAATCCCCACCAGCTTGTTCACAAGGGGCTCCGTCATCAAAATCCACGCCACAAATCATCCTTCATAGCTCAGTGACGGCCACAATGTTTGGTTATGATATTACTAAACTTCCCCTGGCATGGTCCCTAGCTAGCTCGATATCTAAAGGTCATCTCACATCTCATAGAAGCAAACGGTGCCAATGTGTTGGAGGCTTCACCCTGCAAACGTCATTTTGATCTGTTCATATGTGGGAACTCTTGAACTTTGAACCTGATAATAGTTGCATGCTTGTTAGTTATTAAGGATTTTCTATCAATCAGTCCGGAACCAGAGTTCAGTAGGTTGTATGTACAGGGGTATGTGTTGCCTCACATTACGTATTGTTTCACCCGCCATGGGATAGTAAAGGGTGGGGGACTGTGGGAATTATCAGATAAAAGACCTTGATCACATGACCCATTACTTTCTCTATACATCATCGCCATGGAAACACAAACAGATGTACTGGCACAAACACATTATTTCCCCGGCGAGGGCCTTATATTATATACCCGGGGCCCTGACGCAGGAGTGTTCGCTGCTAAGCCTGCAGACGGAGTAACTCTCCCGTTATCAGATCATTCCCATCGTCTTGAAGGGAAAAAAAACGCAGGCGTTCCGCGCGTGACACACCCAGCTGGCACCGCTGCACGGAGAGTCGGGAGGCTTCCACATCCCAGTCATCGGGGCCGTGGAACCACAGCGCTTCTCCTGCTATGTGCCTGTCGACGTGGAGAACGCTTTCCGACTCGTTCCGGGTCAGAAACCTCTCGTAGGACCATGGAAGTGCTTCACTCTGAGGGGGTGGTGTGTGTGTGTGTGTGTGTGGCTGTATGGACATCCATTTTTCACTCCAGGGTGGTGTGTCTGTGTATTTGTGTGCACGCGCGTGTGTGTGTGTATGTGTGGACGGCAGTGTTTCACTCCAGGGTGGCATGTTTGTCTTTTTGTGTATGTGTGTGCGCGCATGTGTGTGTGTGTGTGACAATGTGTGTGCCCAGGCTCTCGTCACGATGCCAGGAAGGCATCCTGGCCAGAGTCCCCTCCCCCCTGGGTCGGTCTGGGTCTCAGGTCCCCCAGGACCTCCCGAGAACACAGGCCCGGCTTGTTTCCCATCTGCTGGGTCCACAAACAGACCCAAACAAACTGTCCTGGGTGGGTGGGGCGGGGAGGAGTCGGCCAGCTCCCCTCCCGCTGTCTCTAGGAATACTACTACAGCCCTACAGCTGCTGCTAACTACATCAGACCCCAGCCTCTGGGTCCCTGCGCTGCCTGGCTGGGATCGTGAGGGGGCTTTCCCCTCGACCACCCCTCCTCAAGCACCACCCCTTCCGCAGTCCCTCGGGCCCCCCCCCTGAAATCCCCCCTCCCACCCCTCGCAATCACCCCCACCCCCTTCAGCCCCTCCCCCCCCCCCCCTCCAGGCTTCTCAGTTTGGACCGATCCCAGCGGCGTCTTGTTTTGCTTCTTGTTTTCTTTCCCTTCCTGCTTGGGTTCATTCAACACGGAGAGAGGAGCGAAGACCAGAGAGGCGGATCCGGCCGAGCGAGCGAGCGGGCCCGCCAGAGGAGCCCGGAGAATGGGAGGCGCGAAGGTTCACGTGGAAACGGCCCTCGCACTGTCCATACGATTTAGAGCCTCGGTACTAAGCGGCTGATTTGTGGTTCCCCAGCCTCCCAGCCCTCCGTGACACCATCCTGGCCCAGCAGGGACCAATCCCCCCCCCCCCTCCCCCCCCTCCGGCTTTCCCAGTCCTGCAGATCAGATAAGGGGATACTAATGTCCCTTATCATTCCCTATCAAAGTCCTAATACTCGACCTCCTCTATGCTCTGTGTGAACCGGCTACAAGGGCCTGGTTCTGAATGATCCATGTTCTCTGTCATCCATCAAGGGAGGGCAGGGGAAGACAGCTCCATTAAGCCCGGAGGAGCAGAGAAGTCTGGTCTCTCGATGTCTCTGAGCTCGTTCGGGGCTAAACATAGCCTGCCGTAGACCATTCACTCGCAGACACAGGGCCGAGGTTTGGTCTGTTGGGGACAGACCTTTTTTTTCTTATTATCAGCCTCTACGGTAACCTGCCACTGTTTACCGCTGTGGTCGTTTCATTGGTCTCTTGACCTTGGTAGGAACAAGTCTCTACTGTCCACCCTGAAACCTACACCTATCGTTACATGCAGATCGGAACATTGTGTCATTAAGCGAGTTCAAATGAAGCAGCAAGACCTCCGGGCAGACTTCAGGTCACGTATCCAGAGTGCACCCGAGAGGGGCATCGAGAGAAAGACGTGGGAAGTGGGCAAGAGGGCGAGAGAGGACGAGGGAGAAAGAGACACCGTGGACGGGGACGGAGAGAGAGCAAGGGAGACGGAGAGAGGGGACGAGACAGATAGAAAGAGACAGGGGGAGATCGAGGCAGAGAGATGGAGAGAAAGAAAGGGAGCGAGAGAGAGAGAGAGAGAGAGAGAGAGAGAGAAGGAGGGAGTGGGGCCAGCAGAGTACAGGTATGTGGGTAAAGGAACACAGTGTGAGCCCTCTGCTTCCCCTGACTCCTGCCCTGGCCCAGTCTCCAGGGCCGTGTTTCTCCAGGGCTCTGGGGATGGGGGGGGACTAGGGATGGGGGGGGGGACTAGGGATGGGAGGGGGGGTCTGGGGATCGGAGGGGGGATATGGGATACCGTGTTCCCAGCACAGGATCCGGCCAGGAAACCTCCCCTGCATTTCTCGGCGGTCCTGGCCTGATCACTGTGTCTGGCATGGGCCCCCCCGTCTCTCCCCCACCATCCCTGCTTGGCCTCCCCCCCCCCCCTCCTCCCCCTCTTGTTCTTGCATACAGAACACGTCTAGTCTTTGTCGTGGGGGCTTGACCTGACTGGTGTGTTCACTCCTCAAGCATGGAGACAGTGATTAGGCCAGCAGGAGTGAGGGGACCAGAGAGAGAGAGAGAAAGATAGAGAGAGAGAGAGAGAGAGAGAGAGAGAGAGAGAGAGAGAGAGAGAGAGAGAGAGAGAGAGAGAGAGAGAGAAGGGGGGGGGGGGGGGGAATAGAGAGGGCGAAAGAGGTGAGAGAAAGAGGGAGAAAGAGAGAGAGGGAGAAAGGTACAGTGAGAGAGGGAGAAAGAGAGTAGGAGAGAGTAGGAGAGAAAGAGAGAGAGAGATACAGAAAAAGAGAAGGCTCCAGACATTGGATCTTGCTTTAACTCATCAGTATCCACATAATGAAGACGGCATGTGTGTGTGTGTGTTCTGTGGAACACAGTGTCCTGGGGCTCTCAGGCTGAGGGTCAGTGTGCTTGTTCTCCCCGAGCAGCAATCCACAACTTTGTTTTCCTCTGAAATGCTAGTCTCTCGCAGGAACGGATGACAGGGTTTGCAGACGTTCCTCCTGCGTCTGAAACCTCTCGCACAGGCACCAATGGTGTAATCGACACGGCTGTACATTGCTTGTCAGTTTGCAAATTGGTTGTAAAAGTTCAGCTGATACTTGAGACCCGGGTTCTAACCCCTCGCGGAGTGCGGTACGACGGGGCCGCACCCCCTGCGGACTGAATGATGTCTAGCTTTCGCTTTTGACGGCTTGGTTTTGACAAGCCCCTCATGTCGTGTGCAATGCCCGCCTCGTTTGTAGTTACTTAACACAACTGCTGTGCTTCATGAGAGTCAAATGGGCCATTATTGGTTTATTAGCGGCACATGATGACTGTTAACGTCATATGACAATACGTAACAGAAGTTTATGAACAAAACAACAAAACAACATTCCCAGCGCCCTCCAAGGCCAAGTCGAGTCACAAGTCCCATCGCAGTAAGGGTGTTCGCTGACCTGACTGAGGGGCTTACTGTAGGTAGTTTATGGTCAGAAGATTTCCAGCCTCACCACCAGTGTCCGCCCCCCCCCCTTACCAGAACCACTCTAATCACAGGCCTGCTGGGGGGGGGGGGGGGGGGCAGGGAGGACCAGGGAGGGCCAGGGAGGACTAGGGAGGACCAGGGAGGGCCAGGGAGGGCCAGGGAGGTCCAGGGAGGACCAGGGAGGACCAGTGGAGGACCAGGAAGGGCCAGGGAGGTCCAGGGAGGGCCAGGGAGGGCCGGGGAGGACCAGTGGAGGACCAGGAAGGTCCAGGGAGGACCAGGGAGGGCCAGGGAGGACTAGGGAGGACCAGGGAGGACCAGGGAGGGCCAGGGAGGTCCAGGGAGGACCAGGGAGGACCAGTGGAGGACCAGGAAGGTCCAGGGAGGGCCAGGGAGGACTAGGGAGGACCAGGGAGGACCAGGGAGGGCCAGGGAGGTCCAGGGAGGACCAGGGAGGACCAGTGGAGGACCAGGAAGGGCCAGGGAGGTCCAGGGAGGGCCAGGGAGGTCCAGGGAGGGCCAGGGAGGGCCGGGGAGGACCAGTGGAGGACCAGGAAGGGCCAGTAGAGGGCAGGTACAGCAGGTCTGAGGGAGAAGGGCCCATACTGGGCAGTGGCTGAGGCCAGGGAAGGTCAGACTGGAAGACTGGATCAGGGCCTGGACTGGGCAAGGGAGAGGCCTGGTGAGGGTCCAGTGGAGGGAGAGAGCCGGGGGGGAGAAGGTCCTGGACTGGGCAGTGCTTTGGGGGAGAGGGAAAGGGCAGGGGGGAGGCCCGGAGGGAGGGGTAGAATGGGGAGGTGGGGTGGGGGGGGTCTGTTGAGAATCCGCGGGGGCACGGGGGGGATTAGAGGCGGTCATCTCTGGACGGGGCTGCGGAGCGTGTGCGGGGGTAATTGAATTTCACGCTCTCTGCCTCCTTCTGAAGTCGTGTAGCAAAGCGGTCATTTGAAAAGAAAGCTATTAGTCAAGCCCCTCTGCAAAGCCCTCGGACTCTGCCCGTAGGAAATCTGGGATTACCGTGGCAACGACCATCACGGCGCTCCGTCAAAACATAAACATCATGATGAGGCTTGTTGGGGATAAAGATGACAGCAGTACAACACGGACGGGCAAAATACACAAGCCGTCAGTACGCACGCAATAAGAATGTGATAAACAGTCAGTTGGGCTTCTCGTTCGAGGTGTTTTCATTCCGGTGTTGGATATTCACGCTGTCCTTGGTTTGTGGTCAGGGTGGGATGTTTGAATCATATTTTGCATCCTTGGATGTTTACATTTTCAAAACTGTGGAAGACGGAATAAGGAGCAGAGTCCAGAAACCTAGAACAAATAAACCCAAAAGGAAACATTACTATTTTCTCTTCCGAATATTACAACTGTAATAAAGCAGAAGTTGCTCCTAATCTGGTGTGGGTTTCGATGTAGCTATTGGGAACGGATCTGTGGTGCTAATTGGTCACTGTCCGAGTTAGATCTTTGCTGTTGTTGCACGCTCCTCTGAAGTAAACTTCATTCAGATGTTTTGTGTCACTTGGACTGAGAAGCTAATTAGGAGGCTTCTGTGTTGAGATAATACAGGTTTGATGATGATTTATTTTCAATTAAATTGTTAAAGGATTGCTTTTGTATCACTACTCAGGTCCAACACTCAATGGAGCAACAAGCTCCGATTTGAATTCCCTCAAATCTTTTGGTCATGATTAGCAAGCGCTCTCCTGCGCGCCCTGGCAGGTAACATGGAAAACATATCGTGTCAGGTTGAATTCATACGTAGCTGTTGAAAATTGTGATAGGAACCTCGTGGACCTTCCAGAACAAACAAACACGAAACTCACTAATCATTAACCGTACTCTGCCATCATTATTTGGATAAATATGATTATTTTCATTATCCTGTTTTTCTAAGTCATATTTGAAAAATTAATTTGGGTGATTGACAGTCCAGGGGTAGTTACCAGGGCTCATGAAGTGGACCTAAATACCAGAACGGTGCAATTACGTGTCTATTTCCAGACCTGGGAAACATTCCACTCTGCATCTTTTGTGTTGTTTCAACATCTGATTCGTGAACTGATAACGTTAGACATGCTTAACGCCTATGGAGATGTGGATAGCCCTGAATCATGTCTCACTATTACCGTCACGCATTTATTTTAGGACCACGAAGAATGACTTTGTGTTTATTTAGTTATGCAGAATCAGGGAAAACAAACATTTCAATGCTGCATTTAGAGAAAACAGTGCCGTTGTCCCAGAACCTCCCCTGTTACTCTGCTGGAGTCTGTGCATTGTTACCATACATGTCACGTTGACTGGAACTAACCACTTGGCCACAAATACATGTCAGTTGTTTCACTTCACAATTGTAATAGCCTATGTTGTTTCTGAACCAGACAGCGTTTATCCTCTGGCTACAAGGATATTCTCCACACCTGGATAGCCATATTATCCTCATAGTTTGTTAATCCTTCAAAATGTGTAACCCAACCCACCAGATCTGACAGTAGTTATTAGTTTCAGCCATGCCTTTATGATGAGGTTGTCCGCTACGGAACTGAGCCCTGTTTGATACTGAATGTGTGGGTCTCAGAACGGCCTGAGGTTTTGTTGTTGTTGAATCAACAAGTTCATCTTTTGATGTTATCTCTATAAAAACAGGTTAACACAATCATTGTTGCCAAAATGAAATCCAACAAGCCATAAGACGTATTGTTGATTTTGATTTGAGGATCTCATTGGTTTGCGGTATGTGGATAGCAGTGAGTTTACCTTCAGAGAGCCAGCTGTGTATCAAGTTAAACAGTTTAGACTGCGTAACGCAACCGCTTTCATCAAAGGTTAGAACTAATGGAATTTTGAAGAATTTCTGCGGAATATGTTCAAGGGACCCCGAGAAAAAAATCTGCATTTTGTCACCTTGTTTGTGCAAGGTGCTGCTCTGACGGACGATCTCTTCCCCCGTCTTCAAAGGGGTGAGACATTTCTGCGGCTCGCACGGAGGAGAGGCTCCAGAGCTCCCAGGCAGATCACACCAACGCACAGAGAAACCCAGTAAACCCAGCCATCGCGCAGGCTTCTGCACTCAATCTTCGAGATGTGCGAGCTCGTTCACCGAGAAAGGCTTGGCTCCCGATCAGACTCGGCACCTGTGCAAAGGTTGTTGACGGTGGTGTGCAGGACATTAGTTCATGACAATAGTTGTAGTACAGGGAAGGTGATTCTTACCTGATGGGGGTTGTATAAAGAATGAGGTGTTTTTGAATCATTCGTCACATGTATGTGTTTAAAACCAATTATGTCTATTATGAGATAAAGTGTTTAATATTGGATAATGTGCTGCAATAAAAAAAAAGGACTGCAGAGAAAACTGTTTCCAGACAAAACTTTTAAACTGAGTTAAGAACACCAGGTTCCTAACCGCACTTTATAGAACTAGAGAGGATTCTATCTGCAGTCTTGTTTTCCTGAGTTCCAGATGATTCCAGACATCTTGAGTTGAGTATCGTCCTAGAACTGTGCTCCACAGAAGTACCTTGAGTACATAACAAACCTGGCTTCAGCCCTCTTAGCCTTGTTAGACAGACCTTACACTCGTTAGCTAATTAGAAGCCAATTAAGGGAGGGGGGGCAGGTTTCAACGTGACACCTCTGTTTGTTTTCTCCTTGGCTGGTGTGCTGCGCTGAACTGACCCCCCCTATCCACCATCCATGACTATTCTGTGGATCACTGCCCACAGCCCCTGTAAACAGGGGGGCTTCACATGACACACACACTCACACACACGCACTCACACACACACACACTCGGCGACTCTACAGGGAGAGAGAGCTTTGTGATGGGATGATTTGCACAGTACTAAATCCAACATGGAGTATCCAAACTGTGATTTACTGCCCACTCCAAAGTCATATTGTTCTTTGCCCAGACGATGAATTACACCTTCTGGATTCTGCCCGCTTTATTGAAATAAAATCATTGTGATGGTATAAATCAGTGGGGTGGTATCCTGTCTGTCTAGGAGACCAACAGATGTTTGAAGCCGCTGAGCACAAGCTCCGCCCGCGAACTTAACCGACAGTGACGTCAGGCCCCATTTTGGACCGATTCCCCGAGAGACAACAGAACGAAGACACGCTAGAATGAAGACACACCTTCAAGCGTATCTCCCGCTCTCCATCTGGGGCCGTTTACACCAGCCACGCGGCACGCTCCGGCCAATCGCGGCGGTGCAACGCCGTGCCTCGCGGCTCCGACACGATCACCTCATCTCATCACCCGCGCTCTCCGCTCGGAGGATCCTACTCCCCCACTCCCAGCGCCTCATCCTCCTGTTCTCTCTCCCTCCTCATCCATCCCTCCCTCCCTCCCGCCGTCCATCTACCCATCCTTGGATGGATCCCCCCAGGGGCCTGAGACTCTCTGGATTCCGTTGGCTCGGCCTGTGCTTGTGTTGGAAGTGGAACACTAATGTCCAGGAATAGAGCTCGGGGAGATAAGATGACTGGACACGCGTCAGAAGCAGTCTTTTGTTTCCACCTGAGCCAGAGCCCATTAAACACACCAGACTGGCTCGGACTCCGGAGCTGTGCGAGGACTTGTGTTGTGGGTGTCTGCGTTTGCATGTATGTATGTATGTATGTGTGTGTGTGTGTGTACATGATATGAAGTCTAGCCTGTGTCTCGTCACACAAACCTGGAATCCGTTTTTGGTTTGTCGATGTTAGAGTTAGATCCGATCTGAAGTCAAATAGACACCTGCTATGGCCCCTAGAAAGACGACCACTTGTTGAAAGCTGCCACTTGTAGTGTAGTGTTAGACTGGCTATTTGTCCTGTGTTGATATCAGAACTACAGAACAATCTAGGTTAGTAATGCTTTGGCATGATAGAGTAACATTTTTAACAAGCATATAACAACACGGTGAAAGAACTGCATTTTTGACTGTTTGCTAATCATTGGTTGTTGCCAATTAGACAAGACGGTATCACCATATTAGTCCCGGGGCTCGTCGCACATCGAGATATGTTTCCGTTTCTTTCTCTGTAAATCTGTAGAGCCATTTATTCTATTATGAATGTACAATTGAAACACCAGGATTCAATTTAGATGACTTCACCCCCTTGAAATTCTTTCAGTACTTATCTGCACTGAATCTTTGTGAACACACACAGAGATGTACACAAATGTAAGAAAACAATACAGATTGAAAAATCCGCCAACCGAGATTTGGGATGTTTACATTATAAGCACATGCATTTTCGTACGCACACAAACACACATGCATGCACAAACACATCCGCCAACCCACGCTCGCACGCACGCACGCACTCACACACGAACCTTAGAGGTAGACACACATTCCATAAAGGTCAAACAACATATATCTTAATCATCCTCCATGGAAAAAAACAATTTGTCCTCTTCTCCACAGAAGACTGCACAGTTGTTCTTGTCGCTCGCTCGAAACACCCTTTAAACAAGAGCAGCCCATTGTCGGTCTCATCTCCGCCTTCAAACCGTCGGACAAAGCCGCACGGCTTTGATCTCCGAGACCTCGTGGATCTGGCGACCTCGGGTTGGACGTTTACGGCTCCAGATACACAGATATTCATAACCACTCCTGAGGGGAGACGTTTAGAGGACGACCACATCATAAAGTCGTGCGCATGGTCCTTGTCAAGAGGCAACCGGGAGGCTTGTTATGACCAGGAGCCTCTGTCGCTTCTCACGTGTGAACGCCGGTGTGACGGAATGTGCCGGTGATCTTCTCTGCTGTCTGTTGACGGCCAGCGGGCGTCAGAGGCCCCGGATCGCACTGGCATGGGTGCTTTGCCAGGCAGAGACTTCCGGAAGTCACACAGAGGATGTGCTGTAGGCTTGGACCACTGTCTGGGAGTGTGTACGTGTATGATTCTCTTTCGTGATCGAGTGGGTGTAACTGTGTGTGTGTGTGTGCGTTTGTGTGTGTGTGTTTGAAAGACTGTGTGCAACTGTGTGTGAACGATGGAGTGTGACATACTGGTGTATGAATCGCTGTCGGGGAGTGGTTTTCATCAAGTCCTACTAGGTTCTCTGTCATGATCGAGTTTGTGAGACCGTGTGTGTGTGTGTGAGAGTGATGGAGTGTGTGCGACATACTGGTGTGGGATTCTGTTTTTTGAAGAGACTTTCACCAACTCCTACTGGTGTACCGTATTGGTCCCTTGTCTCTTCACAAGCTGGGAGTTCATTGGTCTCCAGTCTCTACTGTCTTCAGCTGAGACAGGGCGCGTTTGATTACAAGCCTCTGACAGAAGCAGTGCAGCACAGCCATCAGTCATCCCATTAGCTCTGCAAAAGCTCTCGGCTAACCTCAGCTTGAGATGGGACGCTTGACTTTTCTGTTGCCCCGCGCGTTGCTGAGGCTGTATTGGAGCTGCCTGCCGTCCTTCAAAACGTATGAAAGTCGACCGGGGTGCCAGTGCTAAGCGGCACAGACTACTTTGAAAGTAAACTGACACTAATTGTAAGAACGTTTAACTTAATCAGGGCTCTCATCCAAGGAACACGGAAGAGTGGTGAGGTCACGGCTGGTGGAACTCCGTGGGGTTGCCAGGTTTGCTCCCCCCCCCCCCCCGAAGGGTTCCTGTTGTTAGACTTGAACAAGACAGGAAATGTGTTCGGTGCCACTCATAATTACGGGCCACGCAGCTGCTGTTTCCTGAGCCGGGTGGGTTTGTTTTTATGGCTGGATGTGCTTCAGGAGATGGTTACATTTGAAACATTTAAAAGCCAAAAGAAAGTGAGTGACACGTCATGTCTGGAATGCAGTGTGTAATACTCACTGGAAAGGAGGGCAGCATTAGTAGAAGTTAGAAGTTAATGCAAGTCATTTTAACATGTTTTTATGTATGTGTATATATATATATATAGATATATATATTTTTTTTAAGAAAAACTGAATCAACAAAAGACAAAAATCATGAGAATGTCATTTACTGGAAACGCAGACTAACATCTCGTGAGCAAAATCTTGTTCCACAAGAACGGCTTTGCATGAACACTGTTACCATAACAACCCTAATCTGGTAAACTGACTGTATAGATAAAAAAAAAAAAAAAAAAACTCATACGCTATAGGCTGAACGCAGACAAAAAGCAGATGTTTACATTGGTTCTGTTATGTCTGGACTTTCAGCTTTTAGTCTGGTTCTGTCGAGCTCAGGTGCTTCCAGATTCCTAGTAGCAGGTCTGCTCAGTGCTGGAGCCCACGGCAGAATCAGTCAATACGTCCCTAGCGCCGGCTAACAGATGGGGGTTATTGAAGGACAAAACAGGCTTCAAAGAGGAGCTTTGTTAAGTTGTCTGCCCAGTGAACTTGGTGTGTGCACAGGGGTGAAGTCCGGTGGTCTATGTTATGTCATCTTAACAAGAGAAAGTGAGTGTGCCTCAACAGATTGCCGAGGGGGAATCTTTTTGCGAAACACGTCCTCCGAGAACCTCAGTGAAGCCTGGGATGAAGTGTCAAACCATCACGCAAAGAGATGGAGATACCGGCGCTGTTAGATACAGAACTATGTGTTGCTGGCCGTACGCCTGTGAGGTCTGGACGGGTTGAGCGGTACATCGTTACGGCTGGCTATGACGTTGAAGGGTTTGTGCGGACTACCTCATGTAAATATTGCTACTTATGGATATGGTTTCCCAGAAATGACATCATGGAGGCCCTTGGTATTATTAGGACTAATAACATTGGGTTGAACTGAAATACAACTCGACCCGGCCCCTCATCCACGACCGTGACGCACAGTGTTCCTGTTCCTCCTCTTCACACTCGGCTACTGGATTGGAGTACAGCTTTTCTCAATGACAGAATACGGACATTTGTTTCAAGGCTGTGTGGAAACTGTCAAATTCATCACATTTACCTCAATTAAAACACGCTGCTTCTGTAAACACGCGCACAATCACACGCACACACACACACACCTACACAAAGCGTATTCTGATACAGCCTAAAATCCTAGTTATTACTAACCCGAGATCAAAACAAGTGCGGCGTAATGTATCCAGGGAGCGCTGCGATTCGCCTGGAATGTGTGTCTGAGATGTTTAAAGAAGGGTGTTTAGGTTTGTTGCAGTGTCTGCAGGTGTGGCTTCTCAAACGCTGCCCCAGCGGTGGCTAACGCTTGATACGTGTAAGCACAAAATCCACTTCCTGTCCGAGGCCCAAGACTGGACGCTTCAAAAACACAGCTAGTTATTTCACAATTTTTGTTTGTTCGTTTGTGTGTTTGTCGGTCAATAGTAAGTCAGTTCGGTTAGTTAGGTAGTTAGTACATGCCGTTTTTGAGCCCGGCTTGTCAACAGAAGTGTGTTGGTTTGCGTTTTTAGTTGGATACTGTTGTACAAATCCCCCTCAGCGTTGCAACAGTGGTTAGCTCTTTAGCTTGTTCCTCAGGTAAGTGAAATGACTTTGGCTCCCTTGGCTTCAGCCTCGAGGCAGCGCAGACATCCCCCGACTCGACCAGAATAAAACATTGCGAGTACAGAATACGAGCTATTTACAATCCATCAAGATGTTTAACTGCCGCGGTCACCGTCCTCAGCAGGTGGAACCGTGTGAGCGAGGCGCAGCAGCAGACCAGATACGAACGGGGCGTTTTCTGCTGCGTACATCAGCGTTTCAAGAGGCCCGAGGGCCCTACTGTACTTGAAACGCGCTGAAACACGGCCGTCATCTTGAACGGTCTCGTTTATTTGGGTCTTTGGTGGCGATGCCGCCGTTTCGGAATGGCGACACGCGACAGAACAAAAGCAAAGCCGGTACACAGTAGCCTCTCAGCTCTCAGCCTGACAAACAGAGCCTGTATTAATGGTCAACAGGACCTTTTCGGAGTTGCCGTACGGAAGAAGCCGGGGAATGCATGGGACTGCATGAATGGAAAGTGGCAGAGTGGATTCCAGGGAGGTCTGTGGCTGTTTTTCTAGTGATGGGCATGGCGCGTTAGAGCTTGTCACACAAAGCCCGGTAGAAGTACACTCTCTGTAAACTTTCCAGGAGCTTTTTAAACACAACGAGCGCCAGCCTGCTGAGCCAGAGATGGGCTCAGCCCCGAAATGTCACAGTCACACACACACAAACACACACGCACACACACACATACACACACAAACACTCACTCACACACAACCACACATTACACACTCACGCACACACACACACGCACACACTCACTCACATCCCACACATCCCTCACACATCGCACGCACGTCTTCAGATTATACGGTTTCTTTGTGTTTATGTTACCTTATGTATTTGGATTACACAGCTTCTTTGCGTCGAGCAAGTTAAACACGCAGGACGTCCGTCATGTCGCCATCAGGGAGTCTGGCACGGAGCAGGGAGAGACGTGTGACGTGCCGCACACACCGGAGGGTTAAGACGGGACAGACACCCTGCTGTCGTTGGACACATCAGATACCATCTGCGATTGGTCCATTTGCACTTTGAGCCAATCCGAGCCCTTCGTGCATCAACGTTGTTTTGTATGTATACATGCAGTAATTTGTGGAGTAGAAGAGAGTTTGGATTTCTGTGCGGTCAGATAACGAGGATGACTTCTTGTTCATTCAGGAACAACTGTTCTCTCCTTAAGAACTTCATAAAATAATGATTTACAGAGTTGATGAAATACTGATCTAATGAATCTGTCGTTCCATCGAACTTTAACCCAGGTGACATCAGAACCAAGACTACAAGACCATCAGAACATCTTGTCAATGTGATCGTGTCCTGTTTATTGTCAAGTTTAGCGAATATTAACAGCTTAACCTTGTAAATGGACCTTCTTTTGACCTTTTTATGGCGAGAAACATCAGTTCCTTCCTGTGTAAATACGAGTTCACTTTCAGATTGGCATTCCACCCTAAAAACCCCGGTTCTCAATGTTCCTGCGACTTGGACCAAGCCTAATCCTAAACTACGGGTTCATGGTCGAGTCCTCAGTTCCTACTTCTTACTTTAGTATCTTTCATGAATAATAGTTCATGTTTTAGTGCATTGTTTTGTTTTTTTGTGGGGGGTTCCAGAGTTGTGTGCACGTAGCTCTGCAGTTCATTTTTATCTCTCAGCGGTCCTGCACAGCTATAATACACACACGCTGTTGCACACACTATCACACAGACACGCTGTTACAGACGCTCTGTCTCATGCACACACACACACACAGACACACACACACAGCTACACACATGTTATAATACACACACACTATCACACACACAGTTTCCCCACACGCGCACACACAAGCACATGCATTGTTTTACACACATTCTTATCACACACACACACACTCTATCCCACACACACTGCGTCCCGTGCACACTCCATCGCGCACACTTTCACACACACTTTATCAGACTCACCGCGTTCCCCACGGCAGCAGCTGGGAGATATGCTGGGGCAAGGGAGCATCCCTTACTGTGGATCATTAGCAAAACATGTCAAACACAACACGGTTTACTCCCACAGGCATAACCAAAGGGCCTGTGTGTGCGTATGTGTGCGTGCGTGTGTGTGTGTGTGTGTGTGTGGATGGGGGGGGGGGGTCAGCGTATGTGAGTCTCAGCGTCAACCGTTGTGTATGTCTGAGTGTCTGAGCGTGTCCGCGTGTATGCTTGTGTGTGTGTCTGGCAGTGTGCTTGTGTGTGTGTGTGTGTGTGTGTAGGGAGGTTGAGTGGTGCTCGGACAGCATAGGATCCCTGGCGCTGGGTCTGGCTGGGTCTGGGTGACATGCAGGAAGGGAACAGCAGAGGTGCGGCGAAGATTTAGGAGAGACCAGCGCCGGCACATTGACCTCCCCGCGTCGACCGCCTCTCTCTCGGGCGGGGGGGGGGGGGGGGGTGATCGTTTGGGAACGTCTGGTCAGTGTGCTTGCGCGAGGGAGATGGTGTCGAATCCAATTCCTGGCCCCTGAACATGGATGTTCCAGCGAATTCATCCCCGTCACAACACGTGCCAGTGTCTTTGATGTCCCTCGCTGAGATCTGGTGCTCGGGACGGGGGGATTGGGAGATGACGGATTCCGAGACGGCGCGTTTGTCATAACACTCCCTGGACACATCTGGTGAACTGTGAAGTATTAACGGATTCTCTTCTGGAATATCTTAATCTTTTCTGGCATCCGTGGCCAGACGAGACGCGAGGAGGCTCTCGCTCCGCGGAGTATTCCAGATATTTTCGGGTTGTACGCACTCACAAGTGGGCCTGGGACATCTTCCACTGTTTCCCCCCCCACACACACACACACACGCACGCACACAAAAACAGTGTTGATGAAAACCCAGCGGCTTCAGATCCTTTGCGTGATTAATGTGCGTGAGGAGCGTCTGGCTAAACAGTTTGAAGGAGGAGACCACTAGAAGCGCAGCTGCATTGTTCCTCTCGACACCCACCGTGACTCTCGGTCTCCTCTGGTCACGCCCTCTCCACCCTCAAGACGGGACCTTTCGTCTCTGCAGCGGAGCGCGGCCTTTAGCCCACAGGAGGGGATTGGAACCTCATCCGTCCCGGTCTGCGGTCGAATGCTCGGACCTCGAAGCTGTACCTATCCCCATATGGTGCATGTCGAGGACTTCGGAGCGCTTCGGAGTTTAGTCTCTACAGTGTACACGGCAGAAGCAGTAACTCCTTTCAGAACACACTCCCCAACCTTAAAAACAGCTGCTTTTTGTTCTCTCGAAGGTCTTAAAAGACCGTTTGATGGTATTATATCAAGATTCGGCTACATTAAGGTTTCCACGGGTTCACTTTAAGTGGCCATCATCGGGCCTTCCACAAATAGTTAGTGAGTCACAAAGATGTTCCCATTTGTTTACAGTTGACACAACTAAACAGTTATGGTAACCTATCATTGTTTATTTAAGCATGCAACCTCTCAACTTTCTCCTGCCGTTTCCATCGCTAATCTCCCATAAGTTACCTCGGCCCTGTGTATGCATCGACTGTCACCCTCTGCTTTTAGGAGGCTCCTAGACTAAACCACGCTGGTCATAAAACAGGTAAAAGTAACCAAAAGCTAGGTTTGTTTAATATGCCTCCAAATGAATAAGCTTAATAATCCTTTTGTTGAATGACCTCAAATAAATCGGGTGTTTTTTTCGTTCTTTTCTTAGGGGACAAAGTGTACTTGTACAGTTTGGCGTCGTTTTGGAGTGCAGCCACACTGGTTTTCAAACTATTGGCTATGTGAAGGGTTGTGGTATGGGTTAGGTAACCGCTCTACTCAGAACGCTAAGAATGATGTGAAATGGAGCAAACGTCATACGGCGTCTTTGTGAGGTGGCGTTGTGCACGCCCCATGATGTGGCGTTGAAGGGTTCGAGGCCTGTTCCAAAACAGTCTGTTTTTTTTTCTCCCCATTAAAGAGCCCATTCGCTTTCGATTGAAGTGCGCACGGTCGAATGTTTGAAAAACAACAGAGCAGGGTGATATCGTGGAAACGCTCTCTCCGGCTCGATGGATCCTTCATATCAGTCCGCTCTCCTGCTACACTGTTGAACATCAATGAAACAAGCAGCAAAGGCATATTTGCACTCCTCATCACCACCTACTTGAACTTTTCCGTATGCCGAACCTCTATAACTCTGTCATCGTTTATGAATCGCTAAAACAGAGGGCTGAAGAAGAAGAAGAAGAAAAACGCAGAGAAAGGAGAGTATAAGAATGGAAAACAAATCTCTATAACACAAAAAGAAGAACCACCAGGCTTTTCTGGATCGTTCTTCAGAATACGGTGTTTAGAGGCTTGGAAAGGGTTGTGCCGGGAGACGAGAAGCCTGCAGTCTTTTACGACGTTGTCTTGTCTGTCATTTGGCCCCTGGCTTTCCCAGCTTAGCAAACACTCCCGTTATATTTTCCGTTCGAAAAAGCAGAGGGGTCACCAGTATGCAGGACTGTGTTAGCCAAAGCCAGATGGGGTTTTCCTATAAACAAGTGTACAGGCAGTATTTAAACAGTCTGTGGCACCTGACGCCATAACACTCATGACACTCTGTTTAGTGGCCAATGTTGCCATAAGTCACTTTGGAGAATTAAGTAAATATTTCTAATATGGCCATGCCATTGTTTATTATAGAATGGCAAAAGGTCTAAATCTTGCCAAATCCTGCGTTAAAAAAAATCATTTAATAACAGCTTGTCCGCGATGAAGCACGAAGGACAGCGAAGTGGTACCTATTCTGGATTGGCCCAGTCTATTTACTTTCAAACAAATCCCCAAACACCACCTTTTTCAACACGCTCTCCCTCTCCCAGCCGGCAGCGTCTCAGGTCGGACTCCTCTATTACACAAACAGCTTGGGGGGGTTAAAAGCCTGCAGGACCCTCTGGTTTGTCAGGAGTAGCGGTCCTTCACCGTGCGTCACCCCCCCAACCTGCCGTGTAGTCTCAACCCACACTCACGGTAGCATCCAGTGACCGCAGCGCACGGAATAACATGTTCACTTAGCAGATGCGTCGACGCCGAGGCGGGAGAGGGGTTGGATTTTGAACCTGCGGCCGCTTGATCCGCAGGCGGATGGCCCAGTCGCTGACCTGCACCTCTTGCCTCCTACTTACCTGATTGGCTCTTAGGAACGGTCAGTGTGCAGCATGTGAATTGAGTGTTTCGAAGTCGCTCGGCTCCGCACAGCATGGCTTGTTCTCTCTGTCATGCACGGTTCCCGTTCAGACATTCATACCGATGTTGTGAGAAACAAATATATAAATACAGCATTCATTATGGTTTAGCTCGTGATTAAGTCTTTTTTTATGGTTCAGCTACAGGGGGTTATAATTAGTGGTCTGTTTAGGTGTAGGGAGTAAGAATATGGCGTTGCACAAAAAGGCTGAAACAACTTAATTGCATCATAATCGAAATGTCAAATTAGCTTTGCAAGAGCTCTGGTAGGACTCATAGAAGATGGGAGTTTAGTAATTAGCTCAGTTGGAGAATCCCTATATTGATTGCATCGTAAATCCTCAATCATGAGTGGAAGTCCTGGACTAACCCCAACATAAATACGACAAGCCATGAAAACCTCCCGTAAATCTGGCCTGGCCTCAACTCAGCTGGTGGTCCCTCGCTAGACACACACACACACACGCATTGGCACACACACACACGCACCCCCACACACACTCTCTTCCACACACGCATAAGCACACACATGCACACTCACACACGCACCCACATATACATGCATGCGCACACACTCTCTCACACACACACACACATATGAAGTGCGAGAGAATGAGAAAAGAGACAAAAGGAAGGAAAGCATTCCAGTCAAATGAATAATTTGTCAATAGGAAAAGAATCCTGTATACAAAAATAACACTCCACCCTTCATAAATGTATCAAGATAAAACTAGAGTTGCAGAACTTCCCACACGATCCTGAGAAAAAACTACTAACTAACACAATTTACACACATTTGATATAAGTATCAATTGACTCTTTTTGGCAATAGTTGTCTGGACGTTGCCTGTGTTGTCCATCCCATGGCTTGGTAGACCAGCCCAGGAAATGAAGATGAAAAAGCTGTCGTCCAGAAGATGTAGTAGATATCATAAATCCCTGTCGGTGAGCTCTAAAGTGACAGCACTTTCTCTCTCCAGGCTGTTAGTTGCCACAGATTGGGTAACACGAGCTTCCTTCAGGAACTGCAGGGATCGATGAGGGCTGATAACCCCGGTGAAGTGCTGGAGTTCTGCTACGTGGCAGGTTTTGATGGATCTTCAAGGGGCCTGGCTCTCTAAATGTGTTTACCCAGTGTCTGAACCGTCACTCTGGCCCACCAGATAGCATCAGCCGAGGGGACAAGCTTCTTTGTTTTGTTTTTTGTTTTTACTGCTCTGCGATTGGTGGCTTGGACACTTGAAACTGTTCACCGTGCCTGGTTGCTGAGATGTGGTTCCTTAGCGACGTGGCTGGTAAATATAGGCCGCTCCTTGACTCTGACTACTGACACAGCGTTGGAATGTATGCACTTCTGGTCCTCTGTCTTCTGCTGTTCTTTCTGTGTGCCCCGTTCATCGTTTTGGATGAAGGCATCAGCTAAACGAATCAGGTGTCACACGTACTAATACAGCCCAGTGTCGCGGCCTGCAACTTGGATCTCCCGTATCCATGGTGATGTAACAGACCAAAGGTCAACCTTGTGGATAACTTTCTGACATTGACCATATGATTGGTAACACATTAGCTATACACACTCCTTTTGTTTTTGTTTTGACAGGGTTACTAGGTAGAGCATGTGTCATGTGGGCTGAGGTCCTAATACAGTGGCCCTTGTACGATTCCAGCTTGGGCCTTTTCTGCAAGTCGTCCCCTTTCTCTATCCCATACATCTCTTGTGACCACTGTCCAATGCAGCCAATCAAAAGCCCCCAAAATACCTCATACTTTCATTTGTTTGTTTGTTGTTGTTTTGTTTTTTTTACCTTTCAAACACGACAACCCCTTAAGCTTCGGTAGGAACGATCGAAGTCACCTCAGCGGACAGGTGAGCGGCTCATGAAGATACTCTCACCTGGCGACACGTTTTTACGAGGGCACTAAAACGTAAGATGATCGGCGGAAGCTTTTTCTTTTTACGTCGCGTCAAGCAATCTTCCGCTCGGCCCCTTATCGCTTGCGGCCGGGCAGGTACTAAAGACATGCATCTCTCTTCCGTCTCTCCACCTATCCACTGCCATCTCTGCCCCGAGTTAAGTTGTCACTCGGTATAAATTTGCCAGGGTGGGCTCTATCTGTGTGTGGGCTTCCAAGCGGTCCCATCAGTTAAGACCTCACGAAAGAGGTTCCTCCACATGAGGCATGTTTTCTCTTCTCCTTTTGAAGGCAGATCAAGTGTTGTCTTGTTTCTGGTAAAGGCCTCCGTGTGTTATTGTTTCCCCTCGGGGTTCTGTTTACGCGTCGCGTCCAGAGACGGCGTCCCCGGCCTCCCCGGCGGTAGATACGCGCGTCTCGGCACACGCGCCAAGACATCAGACGAGACGCAGCGACCGGGCCAAAGCAGATTAGGACGACTCCTTTACGAGAAGACTTACCTCAGATAGATGGTCTCCACTCCGTGATGTTTCCAGGGCGAGGGGTCAAGGGTCGTGGTCGGACTCGGGGGCAGACTTCTGCCCGGAATAACACGAGCAAGGCACACGCATAGCCGTTCTAGAAGAGAATGTGTAATATGAAATTACATATGGCTCGTTAAGTCGTTTGAATCAGAGAGCTGCGTCGTTAACAGCCGTGGAAAAAGACCTCTCTGGGACCATTAGTTTAACTTGTAAAAGATCCTCTGGCAGATTTCAACTTCTTTATGGATGGATTTCCATATATATCTTTTTTTCCTCTGGTGCGCCGTGTGTTTTCTTTTGAACCGATCATTTCATTACTCTCAGCGTTCCACAGTTCCGCATCCGCGGCCTACCCTTCGGAGCTCTCGGTGAGCCGGAGAGCTCGCCCGCTAGCCGGGCTGCTTTTATGAGGCGTGACATACGAGGGAATTATTGTCTTCCAAGCAGCGACGTGGTTCTCCAAACAGAGCTTATTAAAGAAAACAGAGCTGTATGTTTGCGGTGCCCCGCAGCGTCGGCTGCCGCGAGATGACGACCAGGGAACCGGCAACACGGAAGACTTGGCTCGTCTGCCACGAGAGTGACGGCCTCGTTTTTCACATCGACACCTCGTGCGCGTGTGTTTGTGTGTGTGTGTGTGTGTGTGTGGGGGGGGGTGGGGGGGGGGGGGGCACTCTCAAAGCTACTGGGTGTGGAGAGCATGCCGCGTTAAATATTTGCTTTAAAGGAGGACGGGGAGGAGGGCAGGGGTGGTGTGGCGGAGGGAGAGTGGTTTATGGGTGGGGGGGGGGGGGGGGGGATCTGCCTTTTGTAAATTCTCTAAATTAATAAGTTGGCTGCGCAGCAGAGACGTGTGGGCCGAGGGAAGATGCGCCCGGGGGCTTTGGAGCAGTCTTAGTCTCTGTAAACAAGCAGACATGCCGGCTGCTTCTCCGGGTCCTGGGGGCAGGAGGGGTGGGGGGGGTGGGGGGGGGTGGGGGGTGGGGGGGGAGATGGATCTCCCAACAGAAACAATGGAGGAGGGACTGGAACCCGTAGCGTCTAACACTAACATGGCAGCGAGTCAGGCTCCGCCACCGCCCGGGATCCTCTTCACGCAAACAGACAAATGTGTTTCCATTGTCCTCTTTATCTTGCGATGACTCTTAAGAAGGGTGGTGGGGGGGAGGGGGGGGGGACGTTTCGTTGTTAGCGACTCTGGCTCGCCGTGATGGTGTCACCTCACAACCAGCCCAGCCTTGACAGAGACGGACGTGTCGCCCTCACAGGGGAGCTGCTCTGAGGTGACCCCCCCCGGAGGACGTGTCGTCGAGGTGGGCCCGTGGCCATGACCTCCGTGAGATCCGCCAAGCCCCCGCGCCCCCGCGCCGAAGGCAGCAGGCACGGCCCCGGACACCTAGATCCCGAGGAGAACCAGGAGGACCCCGGGGATGACAGGGGGCAGAGGGACCTGCTGTCCCAGGAACAGCCCTCTGCTGTCGGCAGGAACGGTGAGTCTGGCTACTGGCTTCCATTCGTCTCGTTGAGTGCATCCATCTTGTTTTTTCCGTTGCTCGCTCTGGTTCCACGTCTGGATCTCTACTGCTTCTGAGTTCAGTGCGGCCCAGATGGACCACAGGCCCGTTCGGGAAGTTAGTTGTGTTACGGCAGGGAGTATGGTAATTGTAATAATCTGTTCATTTTTAGATAGATAGATAGATATTTGTTGCGAACGAGTCCAAAAGCACTCCCAAAGATGGATTGTGTTGTCCCCATCGATCACGAAAGCAAGTGATCAAACATGCAAAACTCACTTTCAGTTCTGTTTCTTATTTTGATTAGTAACCTACAATAGCACCGTTCTTCAACACACAGTCACTTAGCTTTATAATCGTAGCCAACGTACATACATACCAGGTAAACAGGTAAGTATGCGAGCCGGTGTTGCCAAGTCAGTCCCCTGGCCAGATAAAACAAAAAAGTTATATGAAAACCGTCTGAGCTTTAATCTTTTCCAAAGCATCCCCGCGCTCCGCTTTTCAAGTTCTCAGCCCTAATCAAGCCAGCTTTAAATGCCACTAGCATCACAGGGGCTGGAGACGGAAGTATTTGAGGAATCCGGTGAAACGAGTCGGTATTTTTAGAGTGATGTATTCCCCTCGGAGTCCTTGCGAACGGCGAGAGAAACACAACGGTTCCCGCTTCGCTCGCAGGGCCCGCGGAAGCTTTTTTCCATGATGTCATGCGTGGCGCGCGGACGACAGTAATTGAAGAGGCGGATGAACGCGAGCTGGAACCTCCTCGGCTTCGGCCATTTGTTTCGTGCCTCTCTTCTTCCTGTCTTCTTTGTGTTCTTCTCTTCGCACCTCGTCCTTTCAAATCCCTCCTGAGAAAGGGGTGAGGGCGAACGAGACCAAACCAGAGAACAGCGGCGCTTCTCCGGACGGTGTCTCCGGACTTAGCGCCTTTTTTTCTTTCTCCGAGTTTCCACACGTACGCACAGCGATAACGGCTTAATACTTACTCGGTCGAAAAACCGATTCCAGAAAACCATTTAGCCGAAAGGCATTTGACACGTGGAGTAGGAATCCAGTCGACGAGTTTGATTGGTGGCTGCTGGACGTTTATAGGCCGTCCTCGTTTTACTGCTGTCTGCCGCGATTCTCACACCTATTTAACAGCAACAAGGCATGAAGGCATGAAGCACACAGCTCCTTAAGAGCATCCACGGGGCACGCGATGCACAACCTGCTAGTCTGCCTGGGGGCATGTGTGATTGTATGTGCGTGTGTGCGTTTGTGTCTGTGAGTGCATGTGCGTGTGGGGGGGGGGTGTCTACGGGCACAAGCCTGCAAGTGCATGTGTGTGTGTTTGTGCCTGTGAGTGCATGTGCGTGTGCGCGTCTGTCTGTGAGTGTGTGCATTTGTGGTTAGATGTGTGTGTGTGTGTGTGTGTGCATGTCTACGTGTGCGCATATCTGTGTATGCATGCCTGTGTGTGTGTGTGTGTGTGTGCGGCGTGTGGGGATCTCTGCACACACATGGACGAGTGTGTGTCTGCATTTCTGAGTGTGTGTGTGTGTTAAAGTGAGCACAGTAGTGTTCTGGCCTCCTGCCAAAGCTAGCGTCCTGAGGACTAATGTGTTCCCCCTGAGTAGTGGTGTAAAGGAAGACTCCTCACATGTGATGAAGCAGGGCGTTTACAGCCCTGGAGGGCGCCCACACAGCCACACGTAGACCCCTGGGGCTGGTGGCTACCCCCGATTTCGATTTCGGTCAATGGGAGGCTCGCAAAGAGAGGAGGAGAGTCTTCACCGTGACCCGGAGCGTTCAGGTCAGGCTGTGACAGGGTTCTCTTAGTCCTCGTCCTCTTCATGTTGGTGTTCAGGTCAGTCTGTTACCGATTTCTAAGTGGCTTTTGTTCTCTCTCTTTCCGGTGTTCATGTCACTCTTCGTGTTGGTGTTCAGGTTAGGCTGTTAAGAAGTTTTTCCCAAGTCTGTTTCTGTTCATGTTGGTGTTCAGGTTAGGCAGTTAAGAAGTTTTCCCAAGTCTGTTTCTGTTCATGTTGGTGTTCAGGTTAGGCTGTTAAGAAGTTTTCCCAAGTCTGTTTCTGTTCATGTTGGTGTTCAGCTTAGTCTATGAAGAAACTCTTCAAGTCTTCTTTCTCGTCCTGTTGGTGGCCATGTTAGTTCCTGGAGAACGTAGCCAGTTTTCAGGTTGCTCTGTGACTTGTTGTTGCTCAAGTAAGTAAGTAAGTAAGACTTTATTGATATAGCACTTTTCATACAAGAATTGCAGCTCAAAGATGGGGCCCCTCCTCGAGGAGCAGAGAGGCCGTATGATGGCAACACGAACACGCAGTTGCAAAGCCAAACTGTAAACGCTGAGAGGTATGAAATAATTGCTTCCAAGAAACCACAGTGTACATTTAGAAAAAAAAAGAAACAGAAAAACTAAGAACGGAAAATCGATCCAAAAACAATGAGATAAGTGGAAAGGTCAGTTAGCCAGATCTGCCAGCTGACAATTTACAAATAAGTTATTGAATGAAATTCAATTATTAGATGTAATAAAAAGATTTACAGTTAACATTTAAACTATCCGTCACACCTGATTGTAGATGGGCAACTGATAAGAGTGTTTTAATTCAGCTGATACCTTCATCCAAAGAGACTCGAACCTCCGACCTAGCGATCTGCAGTCAAATGCTCTAACCACTGAGCTATGCCCACTGTGGAGCAACATGCCCTCTGTAGCTGCCCCCCCCCTGCTCAGATGGCCTGGACAGGTGGAGGTCGACTCAGACTGATCAATGAATCTCGTGCTGTGCGAAGCGCAGCCTCTTGAAGCACAAGAGAGAGCGCGCTTCCACAAGGCTTTTCCGAACGTGCAATCAAATCTCACTGGCCTCACATCAAACATGCTGATTGGCTAGCGTTCCGGTTACCGATTTGTTCGGTGGTTCAGTGAGAGTGTAATTCTTCACAGGGGTCTCACGAGAGAACAGATCCCAGATTTTACCTGATAGAAATCTGGAAAAAGGACGGTATATATATATATATATATATTTTTTTTTACATTTGGCCAAAAATGAAGAGGAGTTTGAGAAGAGGCTCTGAAGTTGTGGAGGGAGAGAGGCTGTTTGGCTCTGGAGCGCTCCCCAACACCTGCAGCAAACCAGCCTGTTACTGGCTCCGGAGAGCATTCCGTGCAGCACCTTCCCCCCCCCCCCGCCCCGCCTTTCATGTGGATTCCACACTGTTTCGGTGGCTGCCGCCATCGTGAGATTACACGCATCTGGAGCTGATTGGCCGGTGAAACCTGCCGAGTAGATCACTTGATCACTTGATCACTGAGGGTTTTCGGGAGCTCCGGGTGGATCAAGGTGTCCCCTCTGCCCGCTGGTTATGAAAAGGAGGGATGAACGGGATTCAACGCGATTCATCCACCCACCGTTATAACCGCCGGGTTGAGCGGAATGATTCATTTGGAATGAGTCAGCCGTTATTAAAAGGACTGACGTATGCGAGTCACCCATGTGACTCGGTGTTATTTCCGATGAGCCGACGTGCTCGAGTAGCACATTAGAGGAGACCTGCGCTGAAGTTTCTACGGTTGAGAAACCAGTTCCGCAAACCTCGTCGTATCAAACGGCTGTTACCTGTGCACTGTGGACACTCTGCAACCCGAGCTAAGGCACGCGCACACAACAGAGAAGAAAACCAAACGTTTCGACCGGCCAACGATGATAGAAACAGTCCGTCCGGGACTATTTCTTGGCAAATGTGTTAATCCTCCTCCTTTTTATTCCGTGGAACCGTATGACGGATATCATGATCGGGATACCAGGCAAACACAACAGCCGCTGCAGCATTTTCTCATTAGGCAGCAGGTGGAATGTGCTGCTCTGCTGTTGTTTCAAGCTCCTAATTCAACCGTGAAATGACTCACATGTTCATTCATCATCAGACCCCGGCCTCTGAACACGGCCCCTGAGCAAAAGACAGTCGGATGATGGATAGAAATCTTCCCAGGGCAACCGTTACTTCTGTCCGCATGGGCAGTAAACAGATTTATCGTTTATCAAAAGGGGGATGGAAGAATCATAATAATAATATTGGAATGCAAACGAACGCTTGTGAGAAAAAAAAAGGCCAGAACGAGAGCTTTGTTTGTAGTCCCGACGCAGGCAGTTGTAGTAATTGGTTTCATATTTAGCTCTGCCACAGTAAAAAAAACAACCTTATTGAAATGTATACCTCGCTCTTTTGAGGTCAAACACATAAATAGGGCTTCGTTACCTTTTGTTGCAAAAATGTGCTGCCGCGTCCGGGTGCCAAACTCCTATGTTGACTGGACGACCGGAGCCGATTCTCGGTTGTAAGCTTTGAAATATTCGGGCCTGCCCCTCTCGCCAACGGTCTGCTCACCTATCTGGTATGTGTAGTTGAAATTGGTTTGCAGCTAATATAAATACAGGCCACTGCTGTTGTGGCGCGGAGAGATGGCAGACCACAGGAGAGAGGTTAACTGTTCGTGTCCCGGGGAGCCGGTCGGGATGGCGTGAGGGGCGGCTCCTGTCCTCAATCACAGGCAACTCATTTGGGAGATGAGGTCACCGGTTAGATTACCTCACCCCCCCCCCCCCCCCCCCCCCCACCAGTCCCTCCTGACAAAGCAGATGGTCTTCAGCGCCACACACCTCTCTCGGGGCGAGACGCTCCCCGCCTTGGTGGCATTCTGGACAGGCCAGCCTTAGGAAGGTGGCGCGAACGCCACACGCTCCGAAGCTCGAAACGTCCGATTGGGAGAAAAACGAGCGTCGAAAAAGGTTTCCTCATGTCAGAAACGGAATCGTGTTTTTCTCTCTGTGTGCACAGTGACTCAGTGCATCAGGTATTGAGAGCTCAGCTGTGGTCCTATGTATTGTTCAGATACATGGACTCGAAGCACTGAAGTCATTTGCCGAATACGCAGCCTTTGTAGTTTCATAATCCTACTCATAGCTGTCTCCAGTATTAGGCAGGTTTATCCATTGGATCCTGATGTGGATGAGTATCTAAATTCGAAGTGAAAGAAGTCTTTATAGAAGGTTATTGTTCATCTCTGCGTCTGCCAACTGGGAGGCAGCAATCAGATGGAAGTATTATGGGATAGGCTTCAGCCGTTGATGAAGTGGGAACGCGTACAGTAATGTGGGAGAATTATCCCAGCTGAATTGTTCCGCGAGTCATCGATCATCATGGACGCACTTATAAAACCTTCTTGAAAGTAGCTTTGAGCTGGCCTGCCTGGTAGGGAAGGTGAATCATGGTGTCACACGCACACACACACGCACACACACACACACACACAAAAGAAAGAAATAGAGACAGAGAAAGCGAGTGAGACAGGAGGAGGAGAGTGAATTATTGAGGAGAGCACGAGAGGGAGAGAGAAAGAGGGAACGAGAGAGAGAGTCAATGAGCCAGAGAGAGAGAACAAGAGAGAGAGAACAAGAGGGAGATAGTGATAGATTGAGAGAGCGAGACAGAGACAGAGAGAAAGAGAGTCACGGAGAGCGAGTTTAAATGCGTCTTTCTTGTAACAGCTTGTACACTGCATGTAGCGCGGTCTCAGAGGAAACTCCAATCACTTACGAGACCACTTGATTAAATACTGTTTTGTTAAGAACAACATTGACATTGATCTTATCTGCAACTCTGTATGGTTATTCAGTCATCAGCTGTTAGCCGTGGAGATAACGACTTACTGGGATTAGATATCCCTCCAAAACTCAGTCTCTTAGCCGGAAAAGATGAGGTCATCTCTTCCAGCCACTTATTTTTAGACCTTTAACGGTGGCATATTAAACAAAACGCTCTGCAATTCAATTAACAGACCGCTGGGCCACAGTGACCTGAAACTAACCCGCAAGAGTTACACGGCAACGAACGAGGGCTCGTCCTCGCTGCCTGGGCTGCCGGCGTGCGTGTGGTTTAGGAGAAGAAGCGGTTCAAACCGCACATTCGCAGGGCAGCAAAGACTAATGACGAGTTTCTTTTTGCAGGTGTTGTATTGTGGATACAAGAGCTTTGGGTGGCGAATTTTCTACCAAGGTGAGAAATCCTCTCTGTCGAAATGAAAACAGAAACACTATATGCACTTCTGATCCAGCTCAGAGCAGAAATGAAGGAGCCGTTCCACATTCCGAAGAGAGAAAGAAAGAGAGAGGGAAAGAGAGAGAGAGAGAGAGAGAGAGAGAGAATGAGAATGTGAGGGAGAGAAATTGAGGGAGAGAGATTGAGAGAAAGCGAGGGAGGGAGAGAAAAAGGAAGAGTGAGTGAGTGAGTGAGAGAGAGACCGAGTCAAGAGAGGAAGATTACTTGGATTTGTCAGCCGACGATTCCGTGCGACGTTGAGGTGAATAGCGTTCGAACGTACGACCGTCGCGCCACGGATGGAAATCCCTCATCCGTCAACCTGATCCCGCTCTCGTTTAGCCTTCTGCCTTTTATTTAAGGCTCTGACACAATAACAGCAGTGGTCGCCCTGAGTGTTTCTCCATGGCTAACTGCATTCCCACGCCTGCATCCATTTGTTATCACCCTTCTGATATATCGAACCGTTTTATGAGCGAGCAAATCCAGTAGAAACAACTCATTCCTCGCTCAAAAACAATGACTCCACCCGAACACAGGTGCTCATTTAGTACAGAACAAAAGGGATGTTTGGGAGTTCCGTAATCGCAGTTATAATACATGTACTGTATGAATGAGGTTCACAACCAAACCCATTAATGAAGGAATCACAAGGCCTCGGAGTTGGGTTGCATGCAAGGTGAAATCATTCTGGAACATTCCTCCCTGCCCTCCCAAACATCCTCATGTGTTGCAAATAATAAAAAATAAAAAAAAGAATTCATTTTACGGTTTTACTAGTCAGCAACCAAGGTATGTATTAGTCAAAAGAGGAGGGAGGGGGGGCCAGGGTGGGGGATGGAGGGGGGGGGGGGGGGGGGAGTTAGAACCACATGTTAATTTGAATGGGAGGCACATGGTTGTGGTTATGGCCTTGCCGTAGATGATAGAAGCTGGATCTGGGTCCTGGCCAACCAGAGACCAGCGGTCAGAACAAGACTTTCTCAGGATGGGGAAAATAAATCAAAACAATTACAGAGAATAAAGTATTCATATCAACAAGCATGCAGGCAAACACCAAATGGTTTCGTTTTGTGTCCAGATGAATGTGATTCATGCGGTAGACGGCGAACCAGACCTTCCCCGTTAAGGGACTGTTACTGTTCCATAAAGCTGAAGAATATTTGAATTTTTTCCTTCCACTGCTCCTCTCACATTGTGGTAGTCTGGCGCTTCAGGTGACCTGCTCACCTGTCACCCGAGGTGCCCCCTTGAGAAACGCTCAAAGATGCACTCTAGCTTCTCAAATAGCATGTTGACGAGGAGGTAAACCAACAACAGGTGTTAGGAATGAGAGGAGGCGGTGGGGGGGGGGGGGGGGGGGGGGGACTCACAGTTTGTCCTCCAAACCCAGCAGGGCAGAGAGCCATAAATCATAATCACACAGGAGACCACGGTATCTAATAATACGTTGTTCGCTTTCATCAACTGAGAAAAGTCCCGTTGTAGTCAGTTACGGTTGGTGCCGGTGGGTCTTGACTTCGGGGTGCTATACCTCAGAATGTTCTGGACAGGTTTGCAATCTCTTTCTACCCTCTTCGATGATTTCCGCCGGTGTCTCTGTTGCTGGTGGGTGTGTGGTGGAGGACCTTGACTGTGAAGTGATACCTGGGTGCTGGTGGAGATCACTGTTAGGTGATACCTGGATCCAATGGATCCAAGCTCTGGTCCATGACCTCAGAGGCCAGCCCCCCTCTCCCTCTCTCTCTCTACCTATCCCCCCCTCTCTCTCTCTACCTATCCCCCCCTCTCTCTCTCTCTCTCTCTCTGTCTCTCTCTCTCTCTCTCTCTCTCTCTCTCTCTCGCCCTCTCAGCTTGTCCAAAACCTCAGAGGCCAGGGCCCCGTCTCTCCCTCTCCGCTGGAGGTGAAGACCCCCCCCGCTCCTTAAACCCGGAGCTCCCAATCCA